>NC_136482.1:157055137-157082637 GCF_053919585.1 Euprymna scolopes | reverse complement strand
GATGCATACATATAAAAATGACGTGATGAAATTTATGAATAAAGGAAAGGCAGGAAGATTGAGTAACATTAACAAACAGAAAAAATAAGGAAAGATCAAGCCACAGAAACACACACACACACACACACACACATATATATATATATATATATATTCTCTCTCTCTCTTTCTCTCTCGCTTTCTCTCTCTCTCTCTCTCTCTCTCTCTCTCTCTTTACCCATTTCATATATTTCTGTGTCTGTTTGAACAGCTTAAATCCCCCACTACCATCTATTATTTATTAAATCTCAAAACTTGAAATAACTTCCCTTCATTTCCTTGTCTCTTTTATCTCCCTCTCTCTCCCCTTCCCCTCCCAATATCCGCGCCTAGATGAACTTCGTAGACTCCCCCCAACACCCACAACCGCCTAATATGTTTTAAACCTCAAAACTTAACTACTGTCGATCTCCACCCCACCTTTCTACTTTCTTTTCCCTATTTTTACGTCTTTCGCTTTTTTCGTACTCCTAAAATCATTTTTCTAAATCATAATAACCATTTCTGCAAAGTCTGACGAGGCTACTGGATCGCTAATACGATTCGGTAACCGAAACATTTGTGATTACACAGATAAAATAGTAATAAAAAAAATAAAACGTATATATATATATATATATATATATATATATATATATATATATATATATATATATATATGATGAGAAGGAGAGTATTTCTTCGAAACTCCGCGGATTAAGGATTATCCACTTATCTTGTGCTCCCTTTTTAAAATTAAATATGTTTTTAACTCTTTTTTAAGAGACAAAACTTATATATATATATATATATATATATATATATAAATTTTGTTTCGCTATAACATTGATGTTACATACCTCACTTTTCTCTTTAAATATTTTTAACGAACTTCTTAAGATACTCAGTCATAAAATATACGAGCGACTACATGAAGTTTAATTAATTTGTATATTCCTTTTAAAAGCGAGCTTTTATTAATTACTTAATCATTTTGTATGTTGTTTAGCTGATTACTTTTATTTCACGGTTACCTTCTACATAATTGCGTAGAATTAAAGATGCGAACGTTCTAGTACACGGAAGCATATGTGTGTGTGTGTGTGTGTGTGTGTGTGTGTGTGTGTGTGTGTGTGTGTGTGTGTGTGTGTGTGTGTGTGTGTGTGTGTGACCTTGTCGGTGTGTGTGCGAACAGTCCCTACCGAACATATTTTTTAATATTTGGTCTACCGAGTTAAAATTTGATGTATATATATATATATATATATATATATATATATATATATATATATATATATATATATATAGTCGTGGAAGTTTCCTTAAAACCATTCCTCGATGAGGGCGCCTCAGGCGATTAGCAATAAACTAATCTCTTAGCCTGGTAGGGTGGACCTCCTAGAATTGCACAGAAACTCCAGACTCCAGCCGCAAAATCCACAAGGACTGTATCATTGTAGGAATTATCTAATCTCTGTTGATTCTGGGGACTCATGATAATGATCCCTAAAACAAAAGGAAGACATTGGTGAAAAATACACGATTGTCGTTAAAAGCTGAATATTATAACTATTTAAATAGATAACGATAGATAACGCATCTATTTACACATATAAACGTTTCTGTAGTCTTACAAACTCAAATGAACCCGTGTGACCGCCATTTTGAAAACAAAAATGATGTCATATTCGCTGTGAGGAATTCTTCAGAAGACAAGGATTCCACCTTATTTCGTGATTGAATTAAAATGCTTAAGCATTAGTGGATCTAATTCATTGATATCAATATGGCAAAAGGGGAGGGCTCTGTTAACAGACAGTATTAAACAGTTTTTCCGACTCCTGCCCGCCTTTGGAACACTGTTCCGCGTGTATGCTTCTAGGCTAAATACAACATGGCAGCCTTCAAATCTAATGTAAACAAGTTCCTGTTAAGTCGTCCTCATAAATAAACAAATTCCACTCAATTTACATCATTAAGGATTACTTCACTACCACCTTACATTCATTAACCCTTATCCTCGAGAGGCCTTCTGGCCTTGATAAGTGGCAACTCCCCCCCAAAAAAGAAAAAAGTTACATATAAAACTCTGCCGTTTAAATTTTCCTATATTTTCTTTTCTTAAACTACTTTGTTATTTTTCATCCGTGAATTTAGCCAAATCATGCGTGCGTTTATTAGATAATTTTGAATTTAAGTAACAAAAATATTTTTGTTAAAGGACTAGCAGTTCAGCCCGGCTTTTTTCGGGTCCTATGAACTGTCCATAACTTTATGTACATATGTATATATATTAATGTATATATATATATATATATATATATATATATATATATATATATATATATTAAAAGTTTGACTTATAT
The DNA here is from genome assembly GCF_053919585.1 of Euprymna scolopes. Taxonomy (NCBI): domain Eukaryota; kingdom Metazoa; phylum Mollusca; class Cephalopoda; order Sepiida; family Sepiolidae; genus Euprymna; species Euprymna scolopes. The sequence goes on along the minus strand of NC_136482.1, from coordinate 157,080,253 downwards.
TCAGCTAACCTACATCTAAAATTTCAAGTGTTTAGACCAAAAATTGGCGGATGAGATTGGTGGAGTCTGCAAAGATGAACTCTTTCAACTTTGACCTCTTGGCAGCCAAATTTTCGCCCAAACACTGATTAAAAAGCTTGCTGCATGTCTAAATATTCTTTATGTAAAATTTCAAATGGTTAAACCCAAATTTGGCTGAATAATTTGCTAGAGACCGCAAAGATCAAATGTTTCGCACTTTGACACTTCGCAGCCAAATTTTCGTTTAAAAATCGATTGAAAAGCCTGCCCTATGTCTCAATACATTTGATGTAAAATTTCAAATGTTTAGACCAAAAATTGGCTGAGTAATTTTGTAAAGATTGCAGAGGTCATTTTTTTTTTAATTTGACCCCAATTTTAACCCCTTAACATTTATTGTTTTGGGCTCAAATCAAGTTAAAAAGTTTGATCGATGTTCAAGTAATCTACATTTAAAATTGCAAGTGATTAGACCCAAAATTGGCGGAGGAGTTGGTAGAGTTTTCAAAGGTCAAATCGTAGTACTTTGACACCTTGACAGCCAAATTTCTGGCCGAAAACCGATTGAAAAGATTTTCTGAAATCTCAATATCCGTTATTTCAAATCTCGAGTCTGTAGACTGAAAATCGACAGAGTAGTTTGGTAGGGAAATGTACACACAGACAGACCATTTCACTTTTATAGATATACTAGCAGGGGTGCCCGGTGTTGCTCGGGTGTTTGGAGGTGTATACTGTGCAAAAAAAGCAAAAAAACAAAAAAAATGGTTAATTTTTTAAAACTTTGACCCCTATTATGACCCCTTAAAATTTATAGTTTCGGGCTCAAATCACTTTATCAAGTTAGATCCAGGTTCAAGGAACCTATATCTAAAATTTCAAGTGTCTAGACCCAAAATTGTCGGAGGAGTTTGATAGAGTTCTTAAAGATCAAATCGTTGAAATTTGACCCCTTAACAGCCAAATTTCTGGCTGACACCCGTCACATCGATTTTCCCAAATCTCAGTACCCGGTATTTCAAATATCGAGTCTATAGACTAAAAATTGACAGAGTTATTGCGTAGGGAAATGTACACAGACACACAGATACACAGACAGACAGACACGTTCACTTTTATAGATATATAGATAGATATTAATTAGTCGCATGCGAGCATCATAACAACACAAACTGAGCTGCGTATGAGGAACATTAAGTTTGACATGTACACTTTAATAAGTTTTATTTTTATTTTAGATCCTTTGAAGCCTTCCTCCTCACGAAACAAAACTTGTTAGCGACAACACACAACTTGATAATAAAAAAAGTGAGAAAGGTATATTATTACCATTTAAAAGATAGAATAATATAGACTTGCAGAACTCGTGGAAATTCCACGGTAGTTGAAAATTTTAAAAACACATTATAGATAAAATGAATAAAAAAATAAAATAAAACAAATAACGCCGAATTTAAAACAATGTTTAGTAAATTCTTTTTAACCTTTTAAAGCTAAAAAGAATTAATTTTTTTTTTTTAAATTTAATTTTTTAATGAAAATTTACCACACAACATATTGGGGGTTTTTCTGAATAATTTTTAATATAAATTATAAAAGAACAAATATCAATTCAGTTGAACATTTTTTTTTTTAGATTATTAAATGAATCTATAATAAAAAAAAAAATTAGTCTCCTCTCAAAATCACTTTTTTTTAATTATAAAATAAAATAGCCAATTTGAAACCGTGAATAGACAGCCATATTTTTTGTCTTTTGAAAATTTTTGGAGAGGAAATGTCTTTAATGATTTTTTACTGATAAAGAGCGACTATAAAGGGAGATAATTCGTTCCTCAATAATTAATGTTTTTGATGATGATGGTTTTTTGTGACACTGGACGTCGGACAAGTAAATTACTATTTAGATATTGATGCAATAAATATGAATACATTCGGGTTCCTCTACACAAGGAAATGATTATCTGATGTTGGTTGGTTGGCTGTTTCTGTTTTACGGCATATCAACCCTTTTATTTAGGTTTTAGCCAAGAGTTTTATGACAATACAACTAAGATTGGCATTTTCTTTGCTTTTGGTAACTACATTTTTCTATTTCTTATACTTTCTCAATTTATCAATCCTATTTAGAAATATCTAATATATAATATATATATAAACGTAAACATATTTCTATTCTCAGGCTTTTAACTTAATGTCTTGAATGTTTGATCTTTAAATTTGTCATTTCTATGATTTAAGCTTAACATTAAATTATTATTATTATTATTATGGACGACGGGCATTGCTGTCTGATAGAGACGTTGAAAGATACGCCGAAAGCCTGCAGCTTGAGTATATTATCATTTATGATTACGTACAACTGTCTATTATGGCGACTTACTAGATTGTATTACTTGATTATAGTAGCCAATACCACTCAGCTAGTTGAAACAAATATATGCCTTTCCAAATCATAGTAGATATATAAATATTAGGGTTGGGACGATTATTCAGAAATCGGAGAAATCGCTGCTTTTTGGGGTATTGGAATCGGAAATTTTTTAGCCTATTTTCCGATGCCAAAACCGATTTCTTTAATTTTCTTTTTATTTGATTTTGGTTTAAGAAACATCTTCCACTGCTTGTGGTAATAATAAAATAATAAATATTTATTCATTTAAACTTCCAATAAGGCTAAAATCTATGGATCACCTCCCCTCACAATTGTGTTTTTTTTACGTTTGAAAATATATATGTACATTTTAGATGCGATTTTACAGTAATCGGGACAAAATAACACTTTTATAGTTAAATATTTAGAGATTTACAAAGAATCGGAATCGGTAATTGTATCGGAATCGGTAATTGTATCGGAATCGGGAAAAATATTAGAATCGTCCCTTCACTAATAAATATATAGATAAATGAATATATAGATGAAAGAAATCAAGACATAACTTACTAATAGTAAGGTTATTGTTAGTATCTTAAACCTTCATAGATAAATAGATAAAGAGAGAAAGATATATAGTAGCCATACACAAAATGAACGAGAAAGATAGAAAGATAGAAAGTTACATGAATAGATTGATAAAATAAAGAAACATTAAATAAAAGAACAAAATGGAAAAAAAGAAGTCATATAATAGCTGCATACAAAACGGATGAGATACAGAAGTAGATAAATAAAAAAAAAAGAGATAGATGAGAGGGCTTACTTCAGACGATTGCCTCAACGAAACGGAATAGATGTCTGGCAGCAGATAACATTCGGATGTGGGAGCGATGGGAAATGCGATCGGCACAGTAGCTACCTTAATCAAATGTTATGTTAACGGCGTTAAGGATATCCGGAAAAAGGTCGTAACATATACGTCTGCAAAGACTGTGGAAAAAAAGGTAAAAAAAAAAACAAAGTTGCTAAAAGAAAATACGAAGGACTGAGAGGGAAATTGAATAGTGACAAGAAAGCAGACGTCAGAAAAAGGCAAAAACGTTCTAAAAGAAACTTTATGAATGAAACTCGCTTTTCGTTTTTCAAAACGAAAAGTTAATGGCTGATCGCAGAAATATCTTTGGATTTGCATTAAATACGATACCTTATGTTTTGTGTTCCAGGGATTCTATTTCGACAAGTCGTTCTCGTAGTAGCTGGAGCATGTACTTACGTAATACATCAACGATTTTGGTTTTTGAATAGAAATATCTGGAATGTTTTCTTTTTAATAATTACTAGCATGTGTGCCCGGCGTTGCCCGGGTATTTGGAGATGTATGTTGAGCAAAAAAAAAAGTGGTTAATTTTTTTAACTTGACCCCTATTATGTCCCCTTAAAATTTATTGTTTTGGGTTCAAATCAAGTTATTAATTTAGAACAATGTCCAATGAACCTATATCTAAAATTTCAAGTTTTTAGACCGAAAATTGTCGGACGGGTTTGGTAGAGTTCTCAAAGGTCAAATCGTTGAACTTTGACCCCTTAATCGCCAAATTTCTGGCCGAAAACCGATGACATCAATTTTTCCAAATCTCTGTGCGCTATATATCAATTTTCGAGTCTGTAGACTTAAAATTGACAGAGTCATTGCGTAGGGAAATGTACACACACAGACACACAGATACACAGATACACAGACAGACAGACACTCACTTTTATAGATATATAGATTTTGTCTTGGTATTTACTATAAGTGGAACTGTCTGAGAAATAAAAAAAAAATGTCGAAAATTTTATCAAAATCGGAATTTCTTCTTTAATCAAATTATTTCGATTATCGATTTTCGGTACTAATCGAGTGATTTCCGATAGAAAATCTATATAACGACACTCTCATATTAAATTAACCTCACACATGCTGGCACCCGCCGGGAGAGGGAGGCCGCTTCAGTCCATGTCGACAACCTTCCTAGAGCTGGCGACTCGATCAAATCACCGGTTTACAAACCTATACTGCTTAAGGAGTTGGTAGACTCTGCCTATCGCCCGGTTTCCATACTCCTTCTTTGCCTATTAGCAAGGAACAGAGGTGCGATCGCAGGGAATCATTAGAGATGTTCAGTGCTTGGCCTTGTTTCCTGACTAGATTAATGAATGCCGCCCCCCGAACTTGCTGCATTCCTTAAACTGAGCATCTTGGAGTGCTTGTTTACCATGTATGCTAACGTGGCTGGACTGGACCACTCTTGTCTGACAGGTTTGAGGGTACCGGTTTGAGAGTTTGTCTGACTGGTGTATTTTTACTGACAGTACAGGCGCCCTAACTCCTTGGTACCGCTTAGAGTGGCTGTTCTATCATCAGTTGTATAATATCGGGATGATTGTAGTGCCATGTCGCGCATGGAAAGGGATTATACACTCATCTCTGGTGGGCATTTCCGAAGCCACATTTCTGAGGACGAGGAGTCGGTTGATGGTCTAGTTGTGTTGCATGGTGGTGGCGATGCACATCCAGTTTGCCTAGCATCTCTCACCCTAAACTTAAATTAGAAGAAATGAGAGGTCAATCTGAAATAACGATTAAACCAGATGCACATATAAACAACGCTTCGCCTTCTACTTGAGGCTTGCATTTACAAATATTCGTAGACTTAGAACTTACACGGGATAGAATCATTTCTCCTAGCAAATCTTCCCGGATATCTTAGCGCTAAGTGAAACTAAATTGCATTCCTCCATCTCTTCTAACCATTTTAATATGTCTGGTTATCTTCCATTTTGTCGTAAGGACTCTGACAGACACATGAACGGACTTGGAGTCTAAAATCGTAACACCCCCCCCATGACTATGGAATCTAAACTACGATCAGATAACTAGGCCTTCGTGTGCTTTAGACTAATTTTCCAACATAGCATTAACTGCTTATGCTTTCTTTATCGCTCTCCCTCAACCTAAGAGTGGACTCTAATCAATCATGTCTCTGACAGAATAGATGTAGCACTCTCGCTAGACGCTAGTGCCCAAATACATGTATTTGGCGACTTTAATGTCCACCACAGTAATTAGCTTGGCTTCTTTTACTATACTAACACAGCTGGTTTTTCTTTCTCCCATCCCTTGACACATACAGTAATGTTCCCGACTCGTCTCCCAGATCGTCAGGATCAGCAAGCCTCACTTCTGGATCACGGTTCATGAGGATTGTGTAACAAATGGCCATTGCCCTCTTGGGAATGCTGCTCACGCTGTGATAATGAAAAACATCACCCTAAACTCTCAAAACGACAAGGTGCTATAATAAGGCTTACCAGGATGCTATCAGTGATAACATCAGAGATGCTCCATGGAAAATATATATTTTTTTCTTTCTGCTGAACAGTGCGCAAACTAGACCACTGAATGGTTCAAAACAGCAATTGAAGAACATTTTCCCACGCGTATATTCTATAACAAGCCCTACTCTCCCCAATGATTTACTTCTACTTGCTCAGCTGCTATTGCTCAAAGGCAGCATGCATACCGCATAATTCAGTACAAGCAGACAAAGGTATATAGAAACTAGAAGTAATTGTAAGAAAGAAATAGCCACAGCCAAGAGAGAATATACTGAAACCACCATAAAATGCATTGAGGCGCAGAAATTAAAAACTCGTGACTTCTGGGAAATATATAACAGTGTAATAAATAATGAGCAATCAAAAATTCCCGCACGATCCAACAATCTTGAAGTTGTTTGAACGGCAACCAAGAAGGCTAATCTGCTTGCCCGTCGGTTTGCCTCCAACCCTACTTTGGAACCAGCAAACCGGATTTTCTTATGCGGAGAAAAATCACATGAGAGTATCTGAAAAGCACCTCTTCTCAAGTACATGATGCTATGCATTTGAGGTTTGTAAAAGTTTGCAATCATCAATAATTATATTTACTGTTTAATTTCAATAACCTCGACTAGAACGTTACCAGTTTTGGGGGTGTATGTTGTATAATCGACTAAATGTTGATATGCGTTCTTGAGATGAAGCGTTCATCCTGATGTGTATACGTGTTACTAAATGTCTGTTGTTGCTTCTTCACTATTTGAACCCTAGAATTATATTGTTGCTGTCTATTTATGATATATTCATATCTAATTGTTCATAAGCCTCTCTGTCGCTGATCTTGTCCACCTGGAATTCATCTTGTTCTTGGAGGGAAGGCTGGAACTTTCATTCACTTCCAAGAACGCTGATTGGTTTTATATAGCTTTTATTCACTTTCCAGGTGATGGTCGCAGAAGAATATCTTGCTTGCTTTCGTGATTAATTCTAAGTCGCCATTCTAAGACACGATGGGTGACGACCTGTTATACCGTCCGCTCTGCTAAACGTCCAAACTCCAACTCTCAATGATCTCCAGCTAACCTGATCTACGTAACATATACGTAGATCCGATCAGCTGACCAGCTCTTCCGGTAAACTTGTCTACAATATGATTTACCATGTTTTGACAGTCTTTCAATATTCTTCACATTTATCTTCCATCCATCTCTCCAGTTAGATAGATAGATAAATAGATAGATCGATACACTCTTCTGTTCGACCTACTACATAACACACGCTTTTGAGCTTATACCTGTTGCTTATCGTCTTTTCAGTCAGAAAAGGGTGACTGTTTAGCGAGAGCTTCATCATCTAGAGATTCGATTACGATAAATTTTGAAAATTCGTATCTGCATTAAAAGATACGTCTGTCGCTTTTGGAATTTTGTTTGCTATTTGCTTTTCAGATGCCTTCATCTTCGCCATCCATGACAGAGTCCAACTATTGTTGGAAATTTACCAGGGGAATAAACGAAAGGTCCTGATTGATAAAGGGGTACTTTGACCTTTCTACTCGCATTGAGAATAAATTTGCACATACTACTTCTTTGCCAGTACACAAAAGCTGAACATATAAAAACTCGACATGCGTAATTTTCTTCGTTCTCAACACGATTGACTAACAGCCATCACCTTTTAGTACATGTTTCGGAAGAAAATAAAAATAAGGTTTTGATTTTTAGAAGAAGCAGATTAGATAATACGGTTAGAGATGTACGTACACATACTAGGACATGACAGATCGGACCTTTTCGATTTCCCGTCTAGCCTTCTTAAGGGCTGAAGTTAAGTGTTGCAAATTACGTATCTATTTATGCAACTAAGCCACGAATGGTTAACCATATGAATGAACTCCTAAGGAATCATAGATCGCTACCCACAATCTACAAGTGACCCCGTTTTCGCGAAAAGACAGTCTACTCTGAATGTGGTTCTTCAACAAATTCGTTGCCTAATCGATGGATGAATTTGGCTGGTTAGTAGACGAAGAATATATATGATAGCGAGGTAACTTATTAGGTTAAGCAAAAACTGGAAGTGAGTGATCAGAAAGAATTCACATTAATAGTAATGAATAAAAAAACTTGACCAGAGGTTAGTTTGGAAATAAAAGTGTAACGATTTTTTTTTCTAAATTATACGAATTTTAATGTCAAGGTCAACTAAAAATCGAAACAAATTCACCAAATGACCTACATGAGATTTGAAAAAGATGGAGAAAAATAAAAAATTAAAAAAACAGATACAAACACATACACACACATATATGTAGGTACGCACAAACACACATATATATAATCTTAAAAATAATATATCCATTACGAAATGGACTCACAAAATAAATTATTATTCTTTACTAGCAGGACCTGTGGAAATTCCACATGGTACCCATTCATACGTAATATATTGATGTTGGCATTTTGCAGATGTTCAATGTAAATGGAGACGCTCTGATATTATTGTAGCTGTGTTTTTTTTTAACTGCAAAAATATTTATCTCAGCTAGTAGGGACGCCTGGCATAGCCCGGTTGTAAAATACACTTAAATATACTTTAATTCTTGCAGATTTCGTATATATTATTACAGAGTTAATGTTCTATCGATTTTTATATATTATAAAGTTGCGATTTCAAAAATAAAAAAATATATCCATATTACTTGCGTTCATCAGCTTGATTCGAAACCAAAACCAAAACTTATGATATATATATATATATATATATATATATATATATATGTATATATATATGTATATATATATATATATATATATGTATATATATATATATATATATATATAACTGGAGTGTTATCAGCTCTAATCGAAACCGAAACCAAACCTTACGAAGAATTCTTGATAAAATTATTTATTAAAAAAAAGATTACTCGAGTGCCATCAGCTATAATCGAAACCAAAACCAAAACTTATGAAAAATTCAGGGTAAAATTATTTAAAAAAGAAATAGATGATTTAAGTGCCATCAGTTAAAATCGAAACCGAAACCAAAACTTATGAAGAATTCTTGGTAAAATTATTGAATCCAAGAAACGGAAGTCCATAATAATTAAATGACAGTCACTCGGATGTAAGCATGACACACGAAATAAATAAATAACACACACGCTATCCTATTAATATATAGATACTAAAATGTTTTATTTAAATTTACTACCTATTTTGATAACAAACTCTATAAAATAGTTATATCAATTAAAAAAAAGTACAAACTTGCATGCAGATTGCGTACGTATTTATTATAGAATCAATCCTCTACTGATTATTATATATCACGAGGAATAATTTGTCTGGTGGACTAATTCGCAAATAAAAATTTTTTTAAAATATTATTATTATTATTATTATTATTATTATTATTATTATTATTATTATAATGATGATGATGATGATCATCATTTGGGTCATTAAATTCCGTCTATGTAAAATAAACACAGACGGAATTTGATGGCCGAAATTATCATTATTAAATAACACTATCACGTCAGCTTATATTCGGACTTGACGATGAATTCCCTGGAAAGGTCACTTTTGATTAATGTTTCGTTTGTTTAAAATATGCAAATGAAGAAATGATTTGAAGTAATTGTAAATGGCACTTCTTCTTTTATCGTAAATTGAACTCATTAATAAGAAAAAAATTGAAATAAATTAATGAGATACACCCAGGCTTGAACACGGGATTATTTGATCTCGTAGTCGAATGCTCTACCATTAAGCTATATCTCCAAATTGTAATAAGCCTGTTTTTTAAGAAGAAATTGTTTGCTGAAATTTTATTATCTTTCACGATCGAAGTAACGTAAAATATTCCCCTGCAAAAATTACTTTTTTTTTATCTATAAGAGAGAAAAGATATTTTTAAGATCGGATTTTTTCGATTTTCGATACTTATCACATGAATTTCTGTACAAAGCATATCTAAGAACACTGCCAGACATTTAAATTACCTCTGTGTGAAATTTGCAAACGATAGGCTCAGCTGTTTCAGAACTAATGAGGAAGAAACTCACATTCATGTACACACACAAAGTACCTTTTATATATATATATATATATATATATATATATATATATATATATATATATATATATATAAAGACGTTAAACCTCCACAGTAGTAAAATGAACGACCATTTAGGAACTCCATGTGCTGTATATACTTTCCGCATATCTCGGCATTGTTACTTGTCGTCCTAGACTTCTCTTAGCGACACGAACCTTGCAATGCCTATTTAGCAAAAGTATAGTTAAGGATGGTGAAACTTTTGCCTCACAGTTACCTGCGAAGTTAACCTTTACAGAAAGTATTGATTGTCTCTTGAGACTGATCGCCAGCATCAATATATACATGGTATCACAAAAGTGAGTACACCCCTCACATTTCTTCAAATATTTAAGTATATCTCTTCATAGGACAACAGTGAAAAAATGATTTTTAGACACAACCAAAAGTAGTCTGTCTGCAGAATCTATAATAGAGTTAATTTATTCTCCCCTCAAAATAACTCAAAATATAGCCATTAAAATCTAAATTCCTGGCAACAAAAGTGAGTTCACCCCTAAGAAACTACACCTCTAAAAAGTGAGAACAATCCTAATAAACTGCACCTTTAAATGTCAAAATTGAGTAATGCTTTTACCCTTCCAAAGTGTCATGTGACTCATTAGTTTAACTACGTCATGTGTTCATAGGGAGCAGGTGTATTAAAATTTGTAGTGCAGCTCTCACACTCTCTCTTACCAGTCAGTGAAAGTCCCAACATGGCACCACATGGCAAAGAACTCTCTGGGGATCTTAAAAAACGTATTGTTGCGCTACATAAAGATGGCCAAGTCTACAAAAAATCGCTAACACCTTGAAACTGGGCTGCAGCACAGTGGCTAAGCTTATCCAGCATTTTAAAAGAGTAGGGTCCACTCAAAACAGACTTCGGGTAGGTCGTCCAAAGAAGCTTAGCGCACGTGCTGACCGTCACATCCAAATGCTTTCTTTGAACGATCAGCGTAGGAGTGCTGTTAACATTGCTGCAGAGATTAAAGAGGTTGGGGCATGCCGTACCCTACATTGAATTGGTGTACATGGCTGTTATCCCAGGAGGAAGCCTCTTCTGAAGGCAATACACAAGAAAGCCCGCAAACAGTTTGCTGAAGACATATCAACAAAGTCTATAGATTACTGGAACCATGTCCTATGGGCTGATGAAATGAAATTTTATTTGTTTGGTTCTGATGGGCTTGATCATGTGTGGCGGCGACCAGGTGACGAGTACAAAGATAAGTGTGTCATGCCTACAGTCAAGCATGGTGGTGGGAATGTCATGATTTGGGGCTGCACGAGTGCTGCAGGTATTGGAGAGTTACATTTCATTGAGGGAAACATGAACTTTAACACGTACTGTCAAATACTGCAGCAGAGCATGATCCCCTCCCTCCAGAAACTGGGTCGCAGAGCAGTGTTCTGGCATGACAGTGACCCAAAACACCCATCCAAGACAACCACTGCCTTACTGAAGAGGCTGAGGGTAAAGGTGATGGACTAGCCAAGCATGTCTCCAGACTTGATCTCAATAGAACATCTTTGGGGCATCCTCAAGCAGAAGTAGAGGTGCGCAAAGTCGCAAGTATCCGCCATCTCCGCGACGTCGTAATTGAAGAGTGGAAGAGCATTCCAGTGGCTACATTTGAAGCTCCGGTAAACTTCATGCCCAGGAGAGTAAAGGCAGTTTGGGATAATAATGGTGGCCACACAAAATATTGAAAGTTTACATGTTGTATGTTGATATTGACAACTTTTCGTAAGGGGTGTACTCACTTTTCTTGCCCGGGATTTAGCTTTTAATTGCTATATTTTGAGTTATTTTGAGGGGAAAATATATTAACTCTTATATATGCTGCGGATTACTTTTCATTGTGACAAAAAATGATTTTTTTCAGTTTTGTCCCATGAAGAGATGTACTTAAATATTATTTGAAGAAATGTGAGGGGTGTACTCACTTTTGTGATACACTGTATATATATATATATATGTATATATATATATATATATATATATATATATATATATATATATATATATATATATATAGGGTGGCCCCCCCCAAAAAAAAACGGTCCTCAACTCTTATTAGGCCCCGTTTCTTAGTGTTTTGTCCGAATGAAATGAAACTTTGGTCATAACTATTTTATTATATTCAAAACATCACATCAAAACACAAAGGTCTTTGGCCTTTTTTCTCCGTTCTACAGCATATGTTCTGGAGGCCTCCATTTAGCTTTTGTTTTGTTTTTTGGTCAACCTATATATATATATATATATATATATATATATATATATATATATATATATATATATATATATATATAGCTTAGTGCGTTAGAAGAAAAGAGTGAGCTCAATTCTATAAGATGAGACTTATCGGGACAGTATAAAGCTTAACAAGTATCATTGGAGCTTTCGTTATTGATTTATTTCGTTCCTAATTGAATCCAACGCTAGACGCCGCATCCCCACTATGTTACCTAGCATATTCTCTACTCTTCTGATGAGAAGCATTAGGCTTCGAAATGCCTTGGCATAAAGAGTCTCTTCTATTCCCCAACTAATTGTTTGTATTCCCTTATTGAATAAATGAACCAATCTATATTTACCAGTATATAGTTTTTTGTGAATACATTTACCATTCCTATTGTTCTCATATATATATATATATATATATATATATATATATATATATATATATATATATGCATACATATGTGTGTGTGCATTTTGGAAAAGTGTATACGTCTTTTCGGTATTGTCATATACTCAATGAGACCATCATTTCCCGTGCAAAACGTTTCTTTTAGATTCTATCCTCGTATTTTTTTATATTTTTTTATGATTTTGTTAATGGATGATGTTTATTTGTTTTTGTTTTTTATCGTCGTTGTTTTTTTTTTGTTTTTGTTTTTTTGCATTACATTTCTTATTATTTTCGTTATTGATCGTTAGTTTACTATCGATTAATACGTACTAAGGTTTGATTGAACTCTGTTTGAACTCGACGAACCGCATTTTCAACGCTTTGAAATGTTTGAACAAGTAAAACCTGACGTCTTATACTATTTATTGAAAGGTGAAGAAAATCGCATGTAGCAATCAATGGATATTTAACAGAGAAGACAACGACGAAGAAGAAGGCCAAGATTTCATATCTCAATAGTTAACAAATAAATGTTACCAAAAGGCAAGATAAAATACTCTTCTACATACCTGGATAAGTTTTGTGTATTTAAACGGAATTTTAAGCGTTTATTCGGTTATAAAGACAATTTATTACTGGAATACCCACCTTCAGGACGGATAAACGTAATTACGCAAACATCACTATTTTGCAACACTTTATATGTCAACTTAAAGTATTTAAATTTTTAAAGTAGAGTTTTCCCCATACACAGGGTGGAACGATGAAATTCTCGCCCATAAAAAACGACATGATCCCATTTCCGTTTGATAAAAACCGGTTTTATTTTCTCGTTGCAGACCATCTACTAGTTCAGTAGTTGTGTGCCAATTCGAAGAGCATTAGGATCCTTCTATCATTTTTGAAAGTGATACAATGTTCGGGGATGCGCCTCTGTACAACTCATGCTCTCACCGATCCAACGTTTGACAACAGGACCATTGCCAGCACATTCAAATACAAATCCGAACGGTTTAATGCTTGACGGCACAGCTTAACGAAGTTTCCGGTCTTTGGTGCGGTTTCAAGTGGGGGCCACAATATGCTACCTCTTTGAAGTCAGCTTGAAGCCAACACCAAAGGTACATGAATGTGCTGAAGAGTGTGGTATCCCTTGGTGCAATCAGGTGGCCTCTGCCAGACCCTGTGTGTGACAGCGCTGGTCCACAAGTTCACAGAGACTCAGTCTTGACTTTGTCCCTTTCTTTCACTGCCGCTATCACCTCCACGACCTGAACCCGCTGGACTACTTCATTTGATAATACGTCGAGAAAATCACCAACATGACTTCCCACAACACTAAAGTCAGTCTGATCGCCGCCATCCACCGTGTATTCGCAGAGCTCCCGCCAGTGCTTGTTGAATAGGTTGGTTGGTTGTTTCTTTTTTTATAACATATCAACCCCTTTAAGGTTATTTAATGCCAAATCCAGTGATTTTGAATAAAAAAAAGTTTTAATGGAATATATTTGGTTTTTCCAAGTCGGTTTCTATTTAACCCATAGTTGGGACCCTAACAGGTACTACCACTCCGGCTCAGAGTAGACCTGGGAGCAATGGCAATTAAAGGGTGGCTCCACACTCCCCAAAGCCCGCAATCCGGGGCTTCACCATCGGATATAGTTTAAGGTCATATCCAGGACCTGTCAAAAAGGCATGCTCCCAGTTCCGGACCTGTATTGAGGCCGTGATTTAGGCTGAAGGCAGCTACATTGAATAGATGTCAGCTCTACTACATAATCAAGTTACCTGAATTGATGATTTTTCAATAAAAGTTTTAAAATAAAGCTGTAGTGTTGTTTCTTTAGGGCGACAAATTTATCGTTCCACTCTGTGTTCTTACAAATAAGCTGTAAAATACTCGAAAGAAACTGGGTTTGGGGAATATTTATTAACTGATGTCTAATGTGGACTGTTAACATTTCAAAATGATCAGATGTAACTGAATGGCTTTCATTTTTTTTTTTTTTTTTTTTTTTACTCCCTTTGCATAACTTTGGAACTTTTTAAGCCTACTAGCAGGCCGCCCGGCATTGCCCGGTCGTAATATAAGCATTAATATGATATTTTGATTAATGCAGATTTCGTATTTATTATTGTATTATATTACACCTAATATATAGTAATGATTTAAAAAGGTTTTTAAAAAATGATTCGTGCGCCACCACCGAGAATCGAAACCAAAACGTTTAGTTTACGATTTACTTTTTCCTTTGACGTTAATGCCTGAGTTATGAATACATGTTTGCTGCAGGATTAAAAATTAAACCATGAACCAATAACTATTACGTTATGCATGCATAGTCATAATGCCGTCGTTCGACATTCGCCTGGCAAATTCCATTTTTAAAATGTTCACACTTTTGCACCGATTTCCGTGGCTGATACCCAAATATAAAGTTTCGCATGGGTTCTAATACCCAATATATTAAGTCTCATGTCTGTAGACCAAAAACTGACAGAGGAGTTCGTTAGGCAAAATTTCAAAACAAATACATACGCATATAT
This sequence comes from Euprymna scolopes, assembly GCF_053919585.1. Lineage (NCBI taxonomy): Eukaryota > Metazoa > Mollusca > Cephalopoda > Sepiida > Sepiolidae > Euprymna > Euprymna scolopes. The sequence goes on along the minus strand of NC_136482.1, from coordinate 157,065,199 downwards.
ATATATATATATATATATATATATATATAACAAATTCCACAGCCAAACAACGTCGCAGCTCACAAGAGACATGGCAGTCAAAGAACCGGAAGTCCAAGACCCGAGTTTCGCCCTCATTTGGGCTTATCAGTTAGACTCATCCGAACTCGGGATTCGAAACCCGAGCCTCTTGCGTGCAAAGTAAGCACTCTACCAACTGAGCAAACGCCCTGCACACAAGAATATCTATTAACCAACACAGATCAAGCAAACCGCGCCGAAATCCGACTGTGAAATGAACCTACTTCGTCTCAACAAGGGACGCGGTCATCCAACCAGCTAATAACCCCAAGCCGATGTCTCACAAGTAGGAGTTTTAACTCGAAAGGACGATGCCATCAAGCAATGCTAACCAAGCGAGCAACTTATGAAAGTTTCCTTTCGAGTTAAAACTCCTACTTATGAGACATCGGCTTGGGGTTATAACCTGACGATACCCCATCGGGTCACACCGGCATCAAATATAATACAACGCACCCTACCGTGGGAAGGTTCGTCGGTATGAGTTCGGTCTAGGTCTTTCCGATCACAGAGCGCATAAAAAAACTTCCCCCAGAGCAACAATCACAATACGACAGCTTGGCCTCGATCGTCTACACCGGAACAGGGTTGGCTAATCACTTCAACTTTTTTGTTCTCTTCCTCAGAGAATCCACGGGTTACGCAATCGATCCTCTTGAGCCGAAAGGTACCGACACACGACATATTGTGATTAGGTTAATTACCGCGTACCGTCACTCGGACTTAGGGTTAATTACTGCAACTAAAGGCATATTACTTCGTACAGCATAAAAAAAACACACCAAAGAAGACGTTAAAAAGTTTCTACAACTATAGGATAATGACAGACACAAATAAGTGAGTTTGTGTTTTGTTTCGCTTCTTTTTTTTAATGTTGTCACATACATTTTACAGATAGGGGGTAGGGGGTTGGCCTTTGTCAGCGATAGTGTCAAGGCGATAATTTGCCCAGCAGCAGAGGGTTTTAGCAAGTCACAATCTATTTTGGTGTAAGTACCATATATGACAAAACTACTAAAGTAGGGTTCTTTCAGCTTGCGAGAGAGAAGAGTTGACAGCGGTATTCAATGTCGGCGTATATTTCAGCGGTCAGGGGCTTCCAGATCTCTTCTCAGCTCTACTCGGTTTAACTCAACTTTCTTCTCTCACGCGTCCAAAATCGCTCGTGCATAAACTTATATAATGAGGTGACATTGTGGGGAATTGGAGCTTCCAGGTCCAATCTAGCCAATCGGAGACCGCTGCATCATATCCCTTCTCTTCTGATTGGTCCAGTGCCAACGACACATAATCACTTATCAAGGAAATTTCCATCGAGCAGTTCTCACGTCGAGGTTGTCCTTGGAAAATTACCTCAGAGCCGGATGCTGCTCCCGGTCGTAGTCTAAACCACCTTTTTACAACCATTTCTCGAAATGCATCAATTTCTTAGCAAAGCAATATTAGTATGAAGATATTATTATCAATGCCAAATCTGCTATATTGAGATAGTTTTCTTGTTTTGTTTTGTTTTGTTTTTTGTTTGTTTGTTTGTTTTTTTTGCATCAGCGACCAAACTAATGGAGTCAGCAAGGCAATCGAGAACTGCCCGCTCCATAAAAGCTCAAACTTAGCTCTATTATATCTGTTATTAATGTAAAAAAAAAAAACTATTATCATAGGTGGTTGGGTAACAGGCTACAAGATACGAATCGATAAGATATTGTGGTGAAACGGAAAGGGATCTTCAACCATAGCGTTTCAAACGATGTTTTAGATAAAAAGCTAAAAACAGTAATACTCCCCACTTCGATGTCCTATAATATATCTCGTGTCCAAAATGACTCATTTATTTTGACGCTATCCCCTATTAGATACGATCCCTAACAAATTCATGGGGAGTTGAGCAGCGAGATCTGTTCACATGACACGTAAATTCTGCATGTCAGTATAGTTAAGAAGCAGAAAACAGGAAGGGAATTCCAAAGCCTGGCAGTCCGAGGGAAAAAACTATTAGAGTAGAAGGTTCTCCGACATCTAGCGACCTGAACAGTAAATGGTGGAATATTGCTGCTTATCAGGTTGGTTGGGAGTATATACGTCAATCAAAACAAGTGCATTCAGTTCATCAGAGCACATTCCATAAAAGTACTTATAAAATAGGCACAGGATTCAACATTGCAGCGATGGGACAGAGGTAGGAGCTTGACCGCAAGTGCGGGACCTATTAGATTGGAGACTCTTTCGAGACTAAGGAGGAGAGGTTAGTGGTCGATGCACCAACCCAGATGTGGCAAAAATACTCTATATATGAGCGAATAGTGGTTTTGTAGAAGTACAGGATACCTTAGCAATATCCTCAATGTATTTGTTTTAACTCATGTTGCCTGCGAATGTCAAGCCGAGAGTTTTAAACGATATATTCTGTGGCAGAATGCAATTCATAGCAATCAGTAAGGAGAGAGTGCTATGTGTAATTGTTAAGGGAAACCCCCGACGGTCTTGGTAACATTAAATGTAACCACCCATTTACATGTTTAGTAGTTTTTTAAGATTTCTTTCGTTACATTGGATATGTGGACATTCATTTTTTTTTTTTCATTCCTGTTTATAATAAAATGTGGTGTCATCAGTAAATTTGATCAGGAAGATTGTTTATGGATATCGGAAATATCAAGCTGAAAAGAAAGTTCTTGCGGTTTTTTACTTTTAAATTCAAATAAACATATCTCAGCTAAAGCAAAACATTTATTGATCGAAATAAGCATCATCGGAATGAACACATTTTTGCCAACGCAAAACAATCGTATTTATGACAGTAACGTGTAAATATTGTGCTTTGGTAGCGATGAAGTTGCTGAAGAAGTTTTTGATATCGCTTAGGTTTTTTTAAGCATTTTTCATGCAGAAAGTTGTCGAGATGATCGAAAAAATGGCAATCGGTAGGTGATAAGTCTGGAGAGTATGGCGGATTAGGCAGAATTTCGTATCCCAATGCGTTCAACTTCTGCAAAGTCTGTTTCACAACGTGCGGTCGGGCATTATCACGGAGGAGAATTGGGTGTTTTCTGTTGACTAATTCTGGGTGTTGTTGTCGAAGTTTCCGATGCATTTCATCCATTTGTTGTCAGTACTTGACCGCCGTAATAGTTTCGCCTGCATTCATAAAACTGTAATGGATGAGACCGAACAGTCAGCATGATCTTCTTTTGGTGCAGCTCTGGCTTCAGGAAGTGTCGTGGAGCTTTATCTTACCACTGAGCTGAGCGTCGCCAATTGTCGTAAAGATTCCTCTTTTCATCGCAAGTCACAACCGGTCGAGAAAGGGGTCGTTATTGTTGTGTAAAATAAGGGAAAATTACACTTCATAACGCCTTTTCTTTTGGTTGTCGTTCAATACGTGAGGTACCCATTTATCAAGTTTTGTTTTTATCTTTTCAATCTCTCACAAGTGGTTGGAAATCATCGTATATGTTACCTCTAATTTAGAAGCAAGTTCTTGAACTGGTGTGCGTAGATTGGCTTCAACGATCACGGTTTGAATAGGGATCGTTCCATTTCGGTAAAGGTTTGAATAAGGATCGTTCCATTTGCAGTCGAATGCGCGAGCACTGAGATATATCTCCAGATGACAATAAATCTGAAGAAATGATTTGCTGAGATTTTTTTATTTCCTTTAGCTCTTAATTGATCGTTGTTAACATCCGATGGCACAACTACTATCCTCATCATCTTCAAGATTCGTCGTCGCTACGAAATTTCTTAAATCACCATTTTGCTGTGTGCTCAGTAGTGGTTCCTGGGCCGAACGCGTTTTTTTAATATCATGACTTGTCTCAGCAATATTCGGGCCAGCTTGGATTGAAATAAGAAAATTGTGCGAATTTGCTTTTTTCCATTTTGAATTCAACGTTCTGAAAAGAAGATATAATTGTTTTAAAACGATTGAACTTTTAACGATTAAATAGCGCAAAAAACGCTATTAAAAATGATATATAAAGTTAAGGTATTATAACGAAACTTATTCGAAAATACGCCATTTGAAATCAAACTTTGCAAAAACTTTCTTCTCAACGTGATAATAAAGGTCCAATAATTGATCTCTAAGGCACACCTACATGAATATCATATGTTTATATATATATATATATATATATATATATATATATATATATATATATAGTTTTGAAAATAATAAGCGGAAGTTTCTCAAGAGCTCTTTCGGCTATCATCTCATCAGGAGAAAATCGATAGCGTACAAAATAATATATGTCGAAAATAAAGAGTTCTAATGGGGAACTTATTGAATGTGCCAAAAGTACGGGGACACTAAAATAAATTTATTAACATTTAAAAAACGATTAAAATATTGGCACAACGAGGGGAAAAAAACGGGAGAAAAGATTCAAAGTTCCCCAAAGAGAAACAATGCGTTGGGTGTTTCTTTTTGCCGGCACAAAGAAGGTTGATGCACCGCAATAGAGACAGACTCCAAAATCTTTAAATGGTTTCTGGAGTCCGCTCTATGTAGCACCTCCAGCCATTCTATTTTATATCTATCGGCACAGCACGGGTTGTCAACCAAATGCTAGCCAATAGCAGAGTCCAAGGCTGCAGAAGGAGGGAGACCACCAGACCCCATCCTCCCTTGTCTGATCTTCGATGGAAAATGCTGGTTTATACGAGTCAAAAGATGCAAGGATGTTCGCCCAATATAACCAGCATCGCACTGGCATTTAAATTGATATACAATATTGCTATTTTGGATGTAATGCAAACTATCCTTGCGAAAAGACGGAAAAGCAGGTCTCGTAGTATATACCAAACGTAAGGACACAGAATAAAAGCAGTCGTAAATACTTCTGCGAATCTGTTTGGAAAGTCCATCACTCTTTTCCCCAATCCACGGTAATTTTAAATAAACCAGGCATTTCAAGGGTCCAAACTTTTTAGGGGATTTAAAATCCACAACCTTTTTGAAAATACAGTCATCAATAAGGTCAACAGGATAACCATTATTGATGAATATTTCCCTGATCTTATCGAGTTCGGCGTCTAATCTGTTAGGCGAACAAATCATGAGGGCTCTATGAACCAAAGTATTAATTAGGCCGACCTTACGTGATTTTGGTACAAAAGACAACCAGTTCACATATAGGCCTGTAAATGTCGGCTTTCTATAAATTGTAGTGAGAAAGCCCCCCCCTCTCTAATAAGAAAAAATTAAAATAAAATGGTGTGGTACACCACGATTTGAATAGGGATCGTTCCATTTGCAGTCGAATGCGCTAGCACTGAGATATATCTCCAGATGACAATAAATCTGGAGAAATGATTTGCTGGGATTTTATTATTTCTTTTAGCATGTATAATGTAAAATATTCCCCTGTAAAAATTATTCTTTTTCGTCCATAAGAGAGAAACCCTTTTTTTAAGATCAGATTTTTTCGATTTCGATACTAATCGGATTAATTTCTGTACAAAAGGACACTGCTAAAAATAGGCTCAGCCGTTTCGGAACCTATGAGGAAGAAACTCTCACACACATACACACAAAGTGACTTTCAGATAATAGTACACACACACACAGACACACACAAAGTGACTTTCAGATAATAGTACACGCACACACACACACACACATACACACACACACATATATATATATATATATATATATATATATATATATATATATATATATATATATATATAACAATAGGTAGCCGCCAGTAGGGTATTAAAATGGAAAAGTTTTTGCAAGAGTATTTTAAAAAAACAGGCAAAATTCTTTTGGACGCCGCGTATAAGATGTAGATGATCTTTTTTTCAATACATTTTCTAGCCACGACAGTATGTAACGTAGGTTCATGATTTTATTATTTAATATTTTGTAAATTTGGATATTTTAAAGTTGCATATATACATAATATTAGATTTGTTCGTTCATAAAGCATAGAACTGGGTTCCGGAATATGAGAACTCAGTCAATAAGAGTGGACGGACCTTGACGAGGGAGCCTTTATTATTCATTAGTCGGAAATTGGAAAGATTATGTTATGTCATTGTACATATCAGCCAGTTACGGCTGGTGTAATCACAGAATATGTGGAACGTACAGAATTCGTCCCGGTGAAAGCTGGTAGCATTGGTACGACTAAATATTTAGAGAGAAAAATAGGAACTCCTTCCACTAACGATCTTGCGATTGTGATGGTGTTGCTCGTAGGATACAATGTTGTATCTTATTATCACGATAGAATGTGTCTAAAATGGTGTTCTTAAGCTACATAAGATAGTGGCTATTAGGTTAGATGTATCGAATTTGTGCGTGGCATCTGTTGTTGCAAACCAACGATACTTTTGTCCAGAGGGGAATTCCTGCAGCTACTTTATTAATATAGAGATTAATTCAAAACCTGTTGATATACAATAATTTTTGAGGCTCTGTTTCCGTTTAAAAAACTTTAGCATTGTATTTTGGCCTGTCTTTGCTTGATCAACATAAAACTGATGATGTTGAAAAACTAGTTTCTCTAAATAAATCAATATTTTACCCAATGATTATGACAATTGTGATTTCAAAAGTAGACGTGAATGTTATTTTTGTAAAAGCTGTAAGAATTAATGTAACATATTGAACAGTTTCTGATTTCGAATCCCTTACTAATTACATATATTTACTAATTACATATTTACTAATTACATATATTTACTAATTACATATATTTACTAATTACATATTTACTAATTACATATATTTATTAATTACATATATTTACTAATTACATATTTACTAATTACATATATTTACTGATTACATATATTTACTAATTACATATATTTATTAATTACATATATTTACTAATTACATATATTTACTAATTACATATTTACTAATTACATATATTTATTAATTACATATATTTACTAATTACATATTTACTAATTACATATATTTACTAATTACATATATTTACTAATTACATATATTTACTAATTACATATTTACTAATTACATATATTTATTAATTACATATTTACTAATTACATATATTTATTAATTACATATTTACTAATTACATATATTTACTAATTACATATATTTACTGATTACATATATTTACTAATTACATATTTACTAATTACATATATTTACTAATTACATATATTTACTAATTACATATATTTACTAATTACGCATATTTACTAATTACATATTTACTAATTACATATATTTACTGATTACATATATTTACTAATTACATATATTTATTAATTACATATATTTACTAATTACATATATTTACTAATTACATATTTACTAATTACATATATTTATTAATTACATATTTACTAATTACATATATTTACTAATTACATATTTACTAATTACATATATTTACTAATTACATATATTTACTAATTACATATATTTACTAATTACATATATTTACTAATTACATATTTACTAATTACATATATTTACTAATTACATATATTTATTAATTACATATTTACTAATTACATATATTTACTAATTACATATTTACTAATTACATATATTTACTAATTACGCATATTTACTAATTACATATTTACTAATTACATATATTTACTAATTACATATATTTATTAATTACATATATTTACTAATTACATATATTTACTAATTACATATTTACTAATTACATATATTTATTAATTACATATATTTACTAATTACATATTTACTAATTACATATATTTACTAATTACATATATTTACTAATTACATATATTTACTAATTACATATTTACTAATTACATATATTTATTAATTACATATTTACTAATTACATATATTTATTAATTACATATTTACTAATTACATATATTTACTAATTACGCATATTTACTAATTACATATTTACTAATTACATATTTATTAATTACATATATTTACTAATTACATATATTTACTAATTACATATTTACTAATTACATATATTTACTGATTGCATATTTACTAATTACATATATTTATTAATTACATATTTACTAATTACATATATTTATTAATTACACATATTTACTAATTATATATTTATTAATTACATATATTTACTAATTACATATATTTACTGATTACATATTTACTAATTACATATATTTATTAATTACACATATTTACTAATTATATATTTATTAATTACATATATTTACTAATTACATATATTTACTGATTACATATTTACTAATTACATATATTTATTAATTACATATTTACTAATTACACATATTTACTAATTACACATATTTACTAATTACATATTTATTAATTACATATATTTACTAATTACATATTTACTTATTACATATATTTACTAATTATATATTTACTAATTACATATTTACTAATTACATATATTTACTAATTACATATTTACTAATCTTTAAATATAAAAGCGAAAACGTATGTATGTATGTGTGTTCGCTTTTTCTGTGTGTCTACAAAAGGCTTCATTCAGAGAAGCGGTCGGTCGGTTCACAACTTTTTAAAACTTTTTATATCACATATAAATCGTAATATCTCACAGTTAACAACGAAGCTCGCCTGTCTATTTAATTTGCTCGATTTCGGGAAGATAAATATTCAATATTTGTCGCTCGCCGCATGTGGGTTAGTCTTTTTCCTATAACATCTTGGGGGGGGAGCGTTCAGCAGTAAATGAAATCCCGCAGTCAAACTTGACCTCATTAAAACGAGCACCTGCTAAATCCAAGTAATTAAATAAATTCAAATGTGTTTCCGTAAGCATGTCGCGGTGGGGCAATCGTTAACGTCGCACCTTTTTTTTTCACAACTTTGCCTCAACGGTTTTATTTCAGCATGAAAAGTGTACTAGAAGTGACTAGCAATGACGTCATGATGTTAAAATTTAAGACGGTGACAAACAAATTCAAATTTTTCGTATAATAAAAGAGAATGATCAAATCCGCCTTTTTATTTTTACTTCTGGGAGAGTTTGGAGAGAAATAAAGCACCTAAAACAAATTAAGCACACCAAGTGAAAAACAAATAGCTTATAGAATTATAGTGAAATACAGAAACCGACTTTCTTAGAGTGGGATGGAAATGTTGCCTAATATAACCTGGAGGAAATTGTTTTGTTTTTTATTTGTTTTGTTTTTTATTCTAAGTGCAATGTACATGCTTCGTCTGGGAGCTCATTAATGAAAGAATGTAAATATGACCCCTCTGGGATAATCTTATAGATAGGGCATCATTCCCACCACGTTTTCATTCTGTATGTCTATAGCCTAAAATAACAGAAACAGATAATTTTGTTTATATACAAGGTGATTAGAAAGCAACTCCCTATTATTATTTAGTGCACGAAATTTATTACTGAAATAGATTTTTTAGAGGAATAGATATGATAAGAAAGTGTATATCATAGGATTTTATTCAGCATTTAATATGGACGGCAGTATAAGGCTTATGTTTTTCCCTCGATCCCCAAACCCACCAATGTTATTGTTGAGATCATTTATTCTCTGTTGGCTGTTCCTATGCAGTTCTAGGACGTCTACTTTTCCGGGAATTGCCTTCTCGCCATTTGTGAAGAGGTTCGTTTATTGCTAAACGGCTGAAGCTTCCCTGCCAGGAAAATCTAGTGAGGCTAGCCAGGAATTTTTCTAGGCCAGAGTGCTATTATTTTATGGCGCTGACTTTTCAAACACTACTTTCCTTAATGATTTAGAATATGTATCCTAGACAGTACTGGCTTTTCAAACTCATAATCCCTAGGAAATGCAATAACTAATATTAATGAAGCTCGATGTAACTACAGAGTTTATAAAAATAAGTGACAAAAGTTTAAATCCCAAATTTCAAGATGTTATCTATTTTACCGTATATTTCTCTCGGCGTGTTTAAATGAAGAATTGAACATTTTAATATGCCGAAAGAAATAAATGGTAAAATGGACATCTTAAAATTTGAAATTTCGATTTTCGACCTTTGTCATTTATATCTAT
>NC_136482.1:157042637-157052637 GCF_053919585.1 Euprymna scolopes | reverse complement strand
TATATTTTCGTACATTAATTTATGTGATTAAATGAAGTAGTCATATATATATATATATATATATATATATATATATATATATATATATATATATATATATATATATATATATATATATTAGTCCTCGCGCGAAAGAGCAGGACACAAAATGTTTTAAATAATAATAATAATAATAATAATAACAATTACAAAGACTTTCGCTGCCGAGGTCGACTATTGACCGTAACCACTTATACAGTCCTTTTGAAATTTCATCCATATCTTTCTCGTTATGTACTGAATATTTGTTAATGAAGCTTATATAAAATATCTTCCTTATTAAATTTTAAAGATTTTCTATTCTGAAAGAAGTTTTAAAAAATTTAATCTAAAAAAGTTATTTTAAAGTTTTTATTAAAAAAATTCAGATTTTCTCATTATTCAGACCTGTATTACAAAGTAGGCGTTGAAAAAAAAATGAGTTATGGTGTGAGGATAAATACAAACTGAAACAGAGAGAATATTCAGACCTGCAATAATACAAAGAGGGGGTTGCAAAAATGAGTTGTGGTGTGAGGAGAAATACAAATTGAATCAGAGAGAATATTCTGACCTGTAATAATACAAAGAGGGAATTACAAAAAGTAGTTGTGGTGTGAGGAGAAATACAAACTGAAATAGAGAGAGGAGAGCTTTAAAATATAATCTTAAAAACATAAGATACAAGTTAGAAAAGCATTTTATCGAAGGCATGAAAATTGTTAAACAAAAAGTTTTTACTATAGGCTTTAAAAATAAAGGTACAAGATTCAATTTGAAATTTATTTATCTTCAAAGTGCACTTTTATAAATTTTACAAAGTAATGTATAAAAATTTAATGTAATGCACATTTTGTTGCACCTTAAAAACATTATCTTTCATTTTAGCAATTAATGATATAGATATAAAACATTCAATGATTTTAATTTAAATTGAATAAAAAAATTACCTTGGATTTATTTTATGTAATGTACATTGTGTTGCAATTTAAAAACATTATCTTTCATCTGGCAATTAATGATATGGATATAAAATTTTCAATGATTGTTTAAAAAAAGTGCAACAGAATGTACATTACATAAAATAAATCCAAGGTAATTTTTTGATTCAATTTAAATTAAATTTTTATACATTACTTTGTAAAATTTATAAAAGTGCACTTTGAAGATGAATAAATTTCAAATTGAATCTTGTACCTTTATTTTTAAAGCCTATAGTAAAAATATTTTGTTTAACAATTTTCATGCCTTGAATGAAATGCTTTTCTAACTTGTATATCTATCTTCTATCTATACACCCATGAATTCGTTTTTCGTTTCTGTGTATTGATATTCATATTAAAAACTATCTTTTCTATTTATTTAAAAAGAAAATACAATTTTCTTATATATGGGTTGTGGAATTGCATTCACTCACAAAAGATCTAGCTAATTTGTATATTCTTTTAAACATTCATTTTAATTAATTCCCTATTAGTTTTTTCGGTTTTCTTATGGGATGATCATCTAGAGTTAACTATTATGTGTAATTATATTCATGCAGATATTCTACATGATTTATACTTGCATAATATTTGCGCAAAATCTTTACAGTAAATAAAAAACTGTTTCTATATATATTTATGTATACGTATATATTTTTGTATAATCTATTAGTCTATCTATCTATCTATCTATAAAAGTGAACGTGTCTGTGTGTGTCTGTGTACATTTCCTTACGCAATAACTCTGTCAATTTTTAGTCTACAGACTCGAAATTTGATATACAGGGTACTGAGATTTGGGAAAATCTATGTGATCCGTTTTTGGCCAAAGATTTGGCGATTAAGGGGTCTAAGTTAAAAAAAAAAGCTTTTTCATCAGTTTGTGTCGAAAATTTTTAGTTACCAATATATAAATGTATGTATGTATGTATGTTTGCATGTCTGCCTTAAACTTTCAATAGAGGCGACGGATTTTACCAAGATCGGTATCTTTTTTTCAGTTCGACCTTTCATACGACAAATATCGAAAAATTGGCTAAAAACATTAATATCTTCTCCTTCAACTAGGCACTTTTCTACAGGGGGGTGGTCACTTTTTTCGCCGATATTTTTTTAAAGTTATCCTCTCCTTTAGATTAATTCTTAAAAATGTCGCTTCCGGTTTGGCGGTGGTTGTAACAGCATAAACGTTAGGTTTTACTCCGTTCGTGTCCTCCTTTGCGGTACGGGTTTGAGCCAGCCTCCCTTCTAGCACTTTTTTTTTTTTTTTTTTTTTTGCTCAACATACACATCCAAACACCCGGGAAACGCCGGGCTGAAATGCTAGTATATATATATATATATATATATATATATATATATATATATATATATATATATATATATATATATATATATAATATATATATAATATATATACAATATATAATATATATATGTATATAATATATATATAATATATATATAATATATATATATATTATATATAATATATATAATATATATATAACACATATATATAATATATATATAATATATATAATATATATAACATATATATATAATATATAATATATATATAATATATATAATATAGAACATATATATAATATATATAATATATATAATATACCAGGCACACACACAGACATTCAGCTTTTATTATATATATATATATATATAAAGCTGAATGTGTGTGTGTGTGTGTGTGTGTGTGTGTGTGTGTGTGTGTGTGTGTGTGTGTGGTCACGAATAGTCTCTTATATGGTTGACTATTTTAAAAAAACTGATTACATATAATGATAGAAGATGTATCGAGACGCAGGAATGGGTATGTTTGATCTGGCAGAACAGTGGTTCATAAACATTGTGGGGTCTGCGTTCGCACCTGGTCCACAAAGTATAGATATAAAAAATTTAAAAATAAATAAAAACGTTTACAAGTGTTTCTGATATAGATGTACATAAGACTACTTTGATAACGATGTTTTAACTTAAATAGGGATGGTATAATAAAACTTTGGGGTCTGCGTTCGCGCCTGGCCTCCATAGAATGGAAATAGGCACAAATTTTAATAAAGACTTTTCATATCTATCTGTGTAAGTATACTTTGATAATTATGTTTCAGCTTGAAGAAATACGGTATAATAAAATTATGGGGTGTTTGTTCGCACCTGACCTCCATAGAATGGAAATATGTCACAAAGTTTAACAAGGTATTTTAATATAGATCCACAGAATATTGTGATAAGTGTTTCAGTGTGAACAGGTATTGTATAATAAATTATTTGGTTTATCTATTTTATTTTTACTTTCATCATGTTTTGCTTTCGTTTTGATACCCCCAAATTCAATCCAAATTTACAACCCTTCCTTTCCATAACCTATCATAGTTTCATAAATCAGAGTCCATTTTCTGTAGGCTGTTTTTGAATCCAGTCAATGACAGGTACTTTTGCTAGTATATCTATAAAAGTGAACGTGTCTGTGTGTGTGTGTGTCTTTCTGTCTGTCTGTCTGTGTACATTTCCCTACGCAATAACTCTGCCAATTTTTCGTCTACAGACTCGAAATTTGATATACAGGGTACTGAGATTTGGAAAAGAAATTCAGCGATTAAGGGATCAAAGTTCAACGATTTGACCTTTGAGAACTCTACAAAACTCCTCCGACAATTTGGGGTCTAAACACTTGAAATTTGTAGATATAGGTTCCTTTGACATGGATCTAACTTAATAACTTGATTTGAGCCCAAAACAATAAATTTTAATGAGTCATAATAGGGGTCAAATTTTTAAAAATTGACGTTTTTTTTTTGTTTTTGTTTTTTTTTTTTGTCAGCATACACCTGCAAAAACCCGGGCAACGCCGGGCACCCATACTAGTACATATATATATATATATATATATATATATATATATATATATATATATATATATATATATATTGTCTCTGACAATTGCTCAGCTATTTGAGATACACATGGAACGGCGTAACTACAACTAGTGATACCAGAAAGGTAAAGGCGGGTATTCTTGTCTTAAAATCAGTGCTTTTACTAAATGGAACTTATAAATCTGTATATAGCTATATCCAATTATAGGAAAACTTTGAGGATCAAATCTGAGGATAACCACGAAGTTGGAGTCACCCCAAGCAGTCCGTGGCTGTGTACAATGACGTTCTGGGTATTCCTGTGACAGCACTGAGATTATATGTATCGATGCTTGCCTTTCAAATAGACCAATCGAATTGACGTACATAGAATTTAGGTGTCTGATGCACTGGTAATAATTACTTGCCCAAATTTAGCTATTTGGAATTTCTGTACCAGAAGGTACACCTAGAGCACGATTCCACAGTCGCCTAATAATAAGGGATGTTTATACTTATTTTCCGTTTGTTCGTTTAATGTTTTACCATCAGTGATTTAACATTTATCATCATTCATTGCAATCCCGCGCCTGATAATTTATATAATCGTGTTCTTTGTGTTCAATCATATTAAGTTATTTTTAGATTACGGATCGGAGTTGAAACCGTTAGATTTTTTACATTTGTTCAGTTAATCGATAATTCCCATTCTGCTGTTTTTTCTTTTGTTCTTTTGGGTGTTTTTTTTTTTTACATTCTTTCAGAACTATATAATTTTATTTCGCTTTATTTTCTATTTAGATCAATATCGATTATTTACTTTATCTATTTTTTTATTCCACGTTAAATGTAATTTTTATTTATATATTTGTATTTTTATTCATCACTTATCAAATTTTTTTTTTTATGCATGCACATTTAAAATCGAAGCTTTTTAGCGGAGCGATTTTTCTGACAGCGTTTTTTTTTTTTTTTTTTTTCGATATTTTATCTTTATTTAACTAATCGAATGCTGCTGCTGATTTCTTTTATTTGGCGGCTAAATCTCAAGTTTTTTTTTGTTTTTGTTTTTTTTGCCTTCTGCGTCCCTTACTTTCCTTAGACTCCAGTACGTTGTTTGCTTATAGAACCTTTAACATTAGTCTTTCTTCTTTTTTTTTTTTTGTTTGTTTGTTTGTTATTACTTTTCTATATTTACATTTTTTTTTTTCTCAGACTAGACTTTTATCTAGACCGGAAGTATAATAGAATATATTGGCACCAGAGGCGCTAGTGTTTTCTTCTGCTAAAAGAAGCGAGTTCCTTTTAGCAAATCCTCTCAAATTAATCTCTATTTATTTCTCTCTTTCTTTCTTTTATATTTTTCTTGTCTATCACTTTCTACATCTTATTCACCATCATAACCACCACCCTTTCTCTCTCTCTCTTTCCTTTTCACACACACACACACACACACACACACACACACACACACACGCACGCACACACACACATATTCACACGTTTGTGCGCTTGCTCTTTGACATACATTGTGAATTCTATGATATAGCATAATAGTATTTGTTAATGTTCTCCTTTATCTACGTGGGGCGCGACTGGAACCGCATAGCTAGCAAGATATTTTAAACAACACTGATTCGGTTTTCATTAAATTAATTATTCAGATTTAATTATTTACTTATTACAATAGAAAAATGCGAACATGAAATGTAATATGGTTAAGCTTAAACGTGGAAAAGTAAAGGATAAGTTGTTAAAAGTGAAAAAGAAAAGGACAAAATATTCTAGTAAAAAAATATAATAAATTTATAACTGAAAATATTGCACCATTAAGAATTGATTATATAATGTTAAATTGAATTTTGAAAAAAATTGTTGCAATATTTCATAATGGAGTATGATTCCGCACAGTCGGGCGATTCTATTTATAAACGATGCTGCTAGGAACTGATGAATCGAATTAATTCACGTTCTGCTACCAACCAATCAGAAACCAGAATTGCTTCATAAAAATTAAACTTTTTCTGCAGCAACTTCGCATATGTTTTCTTCGTGTCAACACGGGAAGAATCTTTTGCTCTGTGGATTCCAACTCGAAAACTGTCTACTGCGAACCAGTCACCTCCTAGGACTTGTATAGAACAACAAACCATCGGAAACTGTTCTGAGACTAAGCATGGCTAACACTTCTTGAGGTTATGGGCCCAAAACGCTTCCACTACCTGCTGCAATATTTTAAGTTATAAATTCATTATATTTTTTACTAGAATATCTTGTCTTTTTATTTTCCAGTTTTAACAACTAGTCTTTTACTTTTCCTGTTTAAGCTTAACCATATCACTTTTTATACTCGAATTTTTCTACTGTAATCCATGATTTTCCAGGTGTCCAATAAATTCGCTTGTTCTTTGTTTAATTTCAGTCTTATTTTTTTTGTCCCCATAAAACATAACATACACATATGTAATAACAATGTACGGCACTCGTCTGCTTCAATAATATCCCCCAATTATCCCCCTTTCATTATGTATGTTCCACTTGTTACTTCGCTTTTCGCGACAACAGTGAATTAGTAGCAACACTAGTCGCTGAAGCGAAGGAGGTTGCTATGGACCAGTCATAAAAAACGTCGCTTACCTCCTTACATATTTTTACGATTTTGGACATCAGAAAATTCATTATAACTTTTGTTTTACTGAACAAAAATTGAAAAAAAAAATTCACAATATCGCTGGGAAGGTGATCTATAAACTGTAATAATTGTTTGCAATTCGGTCGAAAAATGAGTGAGCGATGAAACTTTAAATATATACATATATTCAAACACGGTAGTGTTTGAGTGATAATGTGACGTTACGAGGGGAGTGCAATAAGTAATGCCCCTGGCCCACTTCCCATAGCAGTAGAGCAACGAAACTTGGCACAGTTATTAATCTTTCTCTACATAGGAACAACCCAGAGTTATGCATTTCTCCCATTGTTTGATGCAGCTCTGGACATCGTTTTTGTAGAACACCCAAGGTTGGTCCTCCAACCACGACGTGACTTCAGAAATCAAGGATGCATCATCTCGGAAACGTTTTCCTTTCAAAAACAACTCATAGTCATAAAGTCATAGGTTGCAAGGTCAGGAGAGTAGGGAGGATGGGGAGAGGGGATTTCATAACTACACGCCCGTGCTTCTGATCTGGCGACATGCTAGTTGTGGACCGGAGCGTTGTCCTGCAGGAGGAGGATACGTTTGCTGATCTTGCCCCGCCTCTTGATTTTGATAGCTTCCCTTAATTTCCTCAAAAGTGAAGCATAATAGGCTCCTGTAATTGTGGTACCCTTTGCCAGGAAATCTGTCATCACTACTCCGTCCTGGTCCCAGAAGACTATGAGCATGACCTTGCCAGCGGAGGGCTGCACCCTTGCCTTCTTTGGAGGTGGTGAGTCCAAGTGCTTCCACTGCATTGACTGGGCGTTGGTCTCTGGATCATAGTGAATGACCCAGGTTTCATCCAGTGTAATCAGTCTTTTGAAACACTTTGACTCATCTTCTTGGCACATCTCCAAATTCATCATCTAGCACTCGACGCGTTCTCGCTTCTGGAATGGTGTGAGCAACCTGGGAATCCATCTGGCAGACACCTTATGCATATACAAACGGTCATGAATTATAGTCTCCACACACCCTGTACTAATCTTGACATCTTGGGCTATTTGGCGAATAGTAATGCATCGATCTTCCAAAATGGCAGTCTCAACTTGACGGACAGATGCCTCATTAATGGCAGAAGGGGGCGACCAGGTCTGGGAGTTGTTTCCACAGACTTCCGGCCATGTTTGAATTCACGATGCCAGCGTTTTACAAGGTCATCTGATGGGGCATTATCATCATAAGTTTCTTTCCTGTGGTGTGCGTCCTTTCAAATACAAAAACCGGATCACTGCTCGACATTCAACAGGCTTCATTTCACACCTGACTCTGTTCAAACACCTGTAAAACAGAAACCACAATTAGTTCAGAGCTGTAATTTGCCACATAACCCGTAGAGATATAAGCCATTGCACATGCAAAATTTCAGCTAGATCAGACAACTGGGATTGGGTCAGGGGCATTACTTATTGCACGCCCCTCGTATGCGGTTGACTGGATTTCGTTTATTAGAAAATTGAAAACTTAAATTAAAGACCTGGGTTGATGAGATGTGTTTTAGTTACAATATAACGTTCTTGTTAACTGATATTAACTACAATAACAAAACAAACTATGGTAATCAGACTAACAGTACCAATACTTACCATTTATCAAGATACTAGATTATCGATCAGTTCTATTGACATCCATAATTTTACACCTGACAGCCAGCCATGTCAAGCCGCAGCATACGATAAATTACCCAATTAACTGGAGTATATAGAAAAGTATTCACTATTAGACGAACATCGTTTTACCAGTAATTCATCCATTGTATTTTTAACTGCCTTTGCAATTCAGCTGTAAACAGTCAGTGTGTAAAGAAACGTTGTAATTTGTAGTCGATGCAACCACAACACAATTACTAAAGTGGAGCATAGCGAATTATTTCTTTCCTTTTTTTTTTTTTTTTCGTGAAGAATGATTTAAACGAACAGTTTATTGATTCGTAATGAATTACTTGGCGTTTTGAAAATGAGAAATTATTGATATTAACGATAGATGACAGAGAAAGGAATCTATACTTTACTGGCAGTAAAACCTCTAATTAGATAACTCGCTAGCAAGATAGATACATATGACGGGGCGTTCCAAATCGAATGCCTCCTATTTTTTTTTATTCCGCCCGACTGAAGCAGAGACGATTTCAAATTGCATTGTTATGATGACTTGACTCATGCATTCATGACCTGAAAGTTTCATCTTTCTTTGTTACAGATATTGACGGTGTAAGACTCTAAGAAAGCAGCTCCTGTCATGTAAATATGATGTACGCTAGGAGCATAGATGCGTCACTGAATTCCTAATTCCAGTGGCTAAAGTGCATTGATTGTGGTGGGGACTATGTAGAAAAATGCATTGTTAGGTACAAATCGTCGCTTATTTTAATGGTTTCAATCCCGTATTCGTAACTCTTTCACTTTTGGAGTGAAAATACAGGAAGCTTTACTTTTGGAATGACCCAAGTACAAGGAGATGTGGAAAAATAATGAAGATGTAGATAAGCTTATAAATTTGATATAAATAAAGATACACACACACACATGTATATATATATATATATATATATATATATATATATATATATATATCATAGATCATCGTATAACGATTAGATCACTCTCTGAGTGACGTAAATGAACATTTAAAATTAAAATATTTAAATTCAACGCTATTTCACGCGGTTAATGGTAGCCGAATGGATACGATCTCCGCTAATTGAGACAGAGATGTCTCGTGTTGCGAGTTTCGAATCGTTCGGCTGGTGTTAATCGTGACACCCTGCACTGAAGAATCCCGAAAGGATGAAACACTGGTGTCTGTAGGTATTTAATTATTATAGTAAAAAAATAATTATATATATATATAATTATTTACTATATATATATATATATATATATATATATAATTATCTACTATATATATATATTATCTTCTGTCTATCTATCTATCTTCTTATTCTATACTCCTATCAATTCGTTTTTCTTTGGTGTGTATTGATATTCATAATAAAACCCTCTTTTCTATTTATTTAAAAAGAAAATACGATTTTCTTATATATGGGTTGTGGAAATGCACTCACTCGCAAAAGATCTAGCTAATTTGCATATTCTTTTAAACATTCATTTTAATTAATTCCCTATTAGTTTTTTTCGGTTTCCTGATGAGATGATCATCTTTAGTTAACTATTACGTGTAATTATATTCATGCAGATATTCTACATGATTTATACTTGCATAATATTTGCGTAAAATCTTTACAGTAAACAAAAAATAGTTTCCATATATATTTATGTATACGTATATATTTTTGTTTTATCTATTAGTCTATCTATCTATATATCTATAAAAGTGAACGTGTCTGTCTGTGTGTGTCTGTCTGTGTACATGCAATAACTCTGTCAATTTTTAGTCTACAGACTCAACATTTGATATACAGT
>NC_136482.1:157015137-157037637 GCF_053919585.1 Euprymna scolopes | reverse complement strand
CCCAAAATTGGCGAAGGAGTTTGGTAGAGTCTGCAAAGGTCAAATCTTTCAACTTTGACCTCCTGGCAGCCAAATTTTCTCCCAAAAACTGATCAAAATGCTTGCCGCAGGTCTGAATACTCTTTATGTAAAATTTCAAATGTTTAGACCCAAAATTGGCTAAATAGTTTGCAAGAAACCACAAAAGTATTTTGAACATTGACCCTTTGGCAGCCAAAATTTCGCCCAAAACGTCATTAAAAAGCTTGCCCTTTGTCTGAATACAATTTATCTCAAACTTGAAATGATTAGACGAAAAATTGGCTGAATAATTTGGTAGAGACCTCAGAGGTCAAATTTTTCTTAACTTTGACCCAATCTTAACCCCTTATTATTTATTATTTGGGGCTCAAATCGAATTAAAAAGGCGTATCCATGTCCAAGTAACTTACATCTAAAATTTCAAGTGTTTAGACCCAAAATTGGCGGAGGAGTTTGGTAGAGTTTTCCAAGCTAAAATCGTTTAACTTTGACCCCTTGACAGCAACATTTCTGACCGAAAACCTATCACATAGATTTTTCCAAATCTCAGTACCCTGTATATCAAATTTCGAGTCTATAGACTAAAAATTGACAGAGTTATTGCGTAGGGGAATGTACACACACACACACACACACACGTTCACTTTTATAGATATATTGATTAGTCTACCTTATACTCTGCCAATAATTTAAATAGTTTTAAATTTGTACTTATTTTAATCTTACGCTTTAATCTGCTTCGAATAAAAATTTTATAGTTTTGCTTTACGAAAGAAAATTATATATGTGAATTAATTCTATCAAAGACTTTTTAGCTTCGTTTAATTTCATTTTGAAAGTTTATGGGTAGATTTTCTCCGTGCATTTAATTTTTTTTTACTGGCAAACTGTCGTATTATTTTTATTAATTTCATGCAGATATTTTTTATTTTAAATGACTAAATTACTATATTTTCTTTAAATTTTTAAAAACTTTTTGGTCACCAATCATCATGATCAAAAGCTACGTAAAGTAAAAGAGGGTATGATGTACCTATTTACTATGCCTCCCCACGGGACAGAGTTAGACACCAGGGTCGTTTTTTAACGTGGAGAAAAGGTACAAAAATAAAAATTGTCTCAGTCGTGAAGGATTTCTCCTCCACCGAAAGAGAACAAGAAATGGAAGTGCAGCATCTGAAGAACAGATGGTGTTTATTTGCTCCCCCACCGAGCAAATTAGGCACAAGGCCGATTTTTAATGTGAGGAGTGAAGGGAGGGGGAAGGGAAAAAGGGGACCAGCTCCCGAGAGGTGGGAAATGGGAGCTGGTTAATGGTCAGGCATGTGGGGTTGCCCCCACATCTGGTCTTTGCTAGTCATAGCTAGTCATAGCTAGTCATAGCTTGCAGCATCTGCCGGAACAGATGGTATTTATTTGCTCCCCCACTGAGCAAATTAGGCACAAGGCCGTTTTTAATGTGAGGTAAAAACCAGCTCCCCTAAAAGTAGGCAAAAAGGGGGCACTCTGGTTACCAAAAATAATAATTGTCCCAGTATAGAGGGCTTCCCCTCCATTGACTGGTACAAATTATCTTAAGTGCAGCATCTGCCGGAACAGATGGTATTTATTTGCTCCCCCACCGAGCAAATTAGGCACAAGGCCAATTTTTAATGTGAGGAGTGAAGGGAGGGGGAAGGGAAAGGGGGGACCAGCTCCCGAGAGGTGGGAAATGGGAGCTGGTTAAAGGTCAGGCATGTGGGGTTGCCCCCACATCTGGTCTTTGCTAGTCATAGCTAGTCATAGCCTGCAGCATCTGCCGGAACAGATGCTACACTTTGATCTTGACCAAAAATGCCAAGAAAGAGTTGGGCCCAGGAGGGTATGATGTAATGGGGTGGAATTATTCTCAGTCGAAATTAATCACTGCAATAAATTAAAATTGATCACTTACATTAAAATTTCGGTACTTGTACAGTCTAACCAAGACATTAAAAAATGAAAATATCGAAAAAGGTTATATTGTACGCAACCGTTTTGGACTGAAGATCTTCGAAAAAAAATTCATTTAATTTGATCGAGAAGTTGTTTTTTTTTTTTTTTTTTTTTTTTTTTTTACAGCGGAAAAAACACGTTTTTATGAGAGCGCGTTGAATGCAGACATTACGGAATTTGTTGAACACACCACGGGAGATAACTCCATGTAAAGCGCCGACACTCCCTCCCCATCTTTATTACTAGCTTTTCTTCCTAAAAATCGAACCTTTTGCTCGGTATCATAACAACTTGTTTTTTCGCTGTAAAAAAAAAAAAAACTTGATGAAATTCAGTGATTTTTTTTTTTTCGGAGAACTTCGTTCCATAACGGATACGTGCAATATAACCTTTTTTTTTATATTTTCATTTTTTTAATGTCTTGATTAAACTGTACAAATACCGACATTTCTTCTGACATTTGGTGGAAGATTTAAAGTCGTTTTCTTTCTGTTATGGTAGAAGTATAGGTTCTTGCTACAAAAGTCTTATGGAAAAAAATAGAGATCGGAAATCAGTCGATCACCTACCATGAAAATAGCAACGAAATAGAGAAAGATTATAAATATTCATTCTGTGAGAAAGGAAATACAAAAAAAGAGACGTGTAATTATTAATGAGTAAATACAAGTGAGGATGCGTGAGGAAACTTCTCAACCTATATACTCAACGAATTTTTATCTACAGGCTTGAAATGTTGTACATAGTGTATTCAGACGTGGAAAACTTTATATTCGGTTGTCATCTGGACAAACGGGTGATGCTAAGGGGTAAGAATTGGTACTTGGGGGGGGGGGGTAATCGTATTTTTCACGACTGTACATGCGCGGTCGTGAAACATGACATATTCCTTTTGTTAAGAATAAGTAGGTTTGCAAACACTTTTTAAAGATCGCATCGCGCTGGTCTACTGGTTATTGTAATTGACTCACTGTCATTAGGTTTTGGTTCGATCCCAGCTCGAGTATTTTATTTTTACTTAGAAGAAGTGAACATAATACTCGTATACAAATGTCTCAATTTCTTTCCATTTATTTTCTTCTTTTTTTTTTTTTTTTTTTTTTTTGATGTTACGTAGATATTAGACGTTACGTTTAATACCTACGGTATTTCGGTTGGTGATAAATGAGAAATCGGAATTAATTAAAATATAATATTTATGCGTATTTTACGACTGGGCAATATATATATATATATATATATATATATATATTTTTTTTATTTATAATTATTTTTTTACTATAATAATTAAACACCTACAGACACTAGTGTTTCATCCTTTCGGGAATCTTCAGTGCAGGGTGTATAGTGAATCTTGCCAAAAAAAGAAAGTGTATGATTAATATCTCAATCGGCTTTAAGTGTATTTTTCTTTATTTGTACTAAAATATTTTAAGACTTCTCAAGGCAACTTCTTTTTTAACCCTTACGCCTTTCCCTTATTCTCTCTCTCTCTCTCTCTCTCTCTCTCTATCTCTCTCTCTCTCTCTCTCTATCTATCTATCTATCTCTACCTACCTATCTACCTATCTATCTATCTATCTCTACCTACCTACCTACCTATCTATCTATCTATCTCCCCCATCTCTCTCTCTCTCTATCTATCTATCTATCTCTACCTACCTACCTACCTATCTATCTATCTATCTCCCCCCTCTCTCTCTCTCTCTCTATCTATCTATCTATCTCTACCTACCTACCTATCTATCTCCCCTCTCTCTCTCTCTCTCTCTCTCTCTCTCTCTCTCTCTCTCTCTCTCTCTCTCTCTCTCTCGCTGTCTTAATCTCTTTCTTTCCACCCCTTCAATATATATCCTATATTCAATAACACCGCTTCTTACATACCAAGGATGCCAGTGGATTTATTTTAATTCCAGACTTTGTTGAATGCTCCACTGGTCGCATCCTGGTCCTGTTTTCCCTGTGACTGGACAACGTAAATACGCCATTTAATGAGCATGTTAATATTTCACCGACGCTTTATTTTTTTTGTCATTTTGTGTGACATTGGCTTCAAAATGGAAGGCGAATTGAAACACGCGATAAAAGGCAACGTTTGTCGAAAGAATCTGTTTTAACTTAGTGCAATTTCCTTTCGCCGTTGCCTTTTTTCTACTTGTGAGACTAACATAAGAAATGACGAATAACTGAAATGTTTTCTTAACCGAATGTCAGGGCATGCCCTAGAGATCATCCTCAGGACACATAGAAGAAACAAATTCCTATGATTCCTTAATGTAACCTTAATATGTAAACTTGATATAAAATTTGGATGTTTTGTTTGTTTTCGTCCGTGATACTAATAGGAAAAGATTTCAGTATACTTCATTGTCCTTTAATCAGTTATTGCCCTATTTCCTATAACTTGACTCACTATTTCTTCACAAAATCTTACAAAAATATATGATCAGGAACACAAAAATGGCGCATATTCCATGAGAAAGCTCTGGTTTGTCATCTCCGGGGCTAAACTCTCCAAACTGGTCCCAAATAGCCTTTTTGTAAATAGTTCAAATGTCCTTCATTAGTTCAAAGTTCAAAATCTATCAAATGTTACGATCAATAGTTATATAGAGAGAGAGCAAGTACTGATGATCCACTCCAGGAAATCTCTAGTTTGTTTTCGCAGGAAGACTCAAATATAATTCTTGAAGTGAAGAAAATGGACTTTCCCATAGGTATGTAGAATTACTCATTAGTTGTCCCGGAAAAGTCCAAGAAATGTAAGCAGTTTTGATCATAAGGAAGAGAAATAACTCATCTTTTACTTATTCAAGTAGTAGTAATCGCAGAAGACAACTCATTGTTTACTTGTTTTCTTTCTTTTTTATATTAAATTTCAACGTTAAAGTAAAAAAAAAACAATGGAAAAACACTGGGTAAAAGAAAATCAAGTTTCAAAACTCGCATAAAATTGCGCAAGGAAACATGACGAAATTTTAACAATCGCTGCACGCGTTATTTAAATAGTATAAATCCTCTAACATGGTTATATTTGGTACTAGCGGGTACACCGCGTCGGCACACACCACGCCGAGTCAAACACAAAATCGAGCACACTCAACATCATATACACTCAACATCATATACACTCAACATCATATACACTCAGCATCATATACACTCAACATCAAGTACACTCAACATCAAGTACACTCAACATCAAATACACTCAACATCAAATACACTCAACATCAAATACATTCAACATCAAGTACACTCAATATCAAATACACTCAACATCAAATACACTCAACATCAAATACATTCAACATCAAGTATACTCAACATCAAGTACACTCAACATCAAGTACACTCAACATCAAGTACACTCAACATCGTCTTACCATCAACCCTTACCCTGTGAACTTGGGGTGTAAGAAATTCCCATATGCACAAATCAAAATCATTGAAAAAAATACTCTAAGGGTAAGGATAATGAGTAAACGTTGGATAAAATAATGGTCAAACTTAGAATCTTCTGATCCGTAATTAGACGCGTTATTCATTGTGCCACAAGTCCGGTCCCTATGCCGAAAGATGTTACCGCGATTGTATACAGACAGTGCTAAATTCCGGTGATATGGGCAGGTAACTTTTTCGAAAATTGCACGAAACGGTCCCAAAACCCTTATTTTGGGGTCTTTGTGTAAATCAGCGTTGTTCGTTATGAACCATATATAGATAAGGACAATCTAGGGACTCACACCTTTCAGTGAAAAAAAAAAAAAATGATTTTTCAATTCCGTGCATCCGTTCGAAAGTTTTATTATATATATATATATATATATATATATATATATATATATATATATATATATATACATATACATATATACATATACATATATATATATATATATATATATATATATATATATATATATATATTTAGAATTTTATTTATATATATAGATATAGATAATTAACGAACAACACTGTTTTTCTTTTACTTATACATTGTTGGAAATATTAGTTTATACTTTTCACAGTTTTATTTCTGTGTAAATAGGCGTAATAGATCTTACGGCAATTGAACCATTGCTGCTGATTCAACAGACTTCGATGTTAATCCTTACAGTGAGAGATCATGAATGGAACAGCGGAAATGAAGCACTCTCAAGTTATTTCTGCTCAATATTATCTATAAAATAAAAAATAATAACACGTCTGTCTTTTTCATTATTTCATTCTTTCTTTTTATGTGTATATTTTTTTTTTTAAATCCCAAGTTTCATGTCGGTAGACATCGCCAAAATTTATGTAAAAATGAAATAAAACCTTCGTGATGCTGTGAGATTCACTGTTACATCTTTTGAGTGTTTACTCTTATACGCATGCGCGAATTACAAAACGGAACACGTTTCTGGTGCTGATAGATTGCAGTTTTTCTTTCCATTCTGCGTGTGTTATGCTTACGTTCCGTCTATCATATATTTGAATGTGCAGAAATCATGGCCGTGTTCTGTTTAAAATGTTCACCGAGAAAATTAAGACCAAAACTTGAAACATTGTGTTAGATTTAGTTATTGCTTATATATAATGAATTTTTGTGTGATTTTTTATACAGGATGTGTATTTATCATACAAAAATATATTAGAATAGCACTTTGTTATTGTTTTTTGTTTTCTTTTAATGAAAATAAATCAACTTTTTACTTTGTATCGAGTAGTTATTGTACCCACTGTATCTATCTCTACTACGGGATGAAACGGTAAAATTGTTACCATAAAGAAACCAACACTACAGCTTTATTTTAAAACTTTTATTATAAATATCAATTCAGGTTACTTGATTATGTAGTAGAATTGACAGCTATCCAATGTAGCCGCAGTCAGCCTCAATCACCGCATCTAAAGATTTCCAACATCAATATATTACATATGAATTAGTTTCTTGTGGAATTTTCACAGATCCTGCTAGTTAAAAACTATTATTTTAAATTTCGTAAGCACAAAATAAAAAAAAGTTTACATTTTTTTTAAAATCTTTACAGAATAAAATTGTTTAAATATTTCATGTAAGCGAACAAATAAATATTTTAAAAATACATTTTATTTACAATTGTTTTTTCATATCTTCTATTTTTGGTCCCCCTGACGAAAGGAGGGTGGATCTGTAAATTCACCCTTGTCCGTTCGTCCGTTCGTCCGTTCGTCTGTCCGCACTTTTCTCAATAACTACGCCTTGGATTTTTTTTTTAATTTTGTACAAACATTAAACATGATATGAGTAAAATTAACAGGACGGATTTTTCGGGAAAACTCCGGTTTCCCCCTCTAGGGGTGCTTTTCGGGTTAAAATGGCTAAAATTGACACTTTTGTGCTTATTAAAAAAAATATGATGCCTTGGATTTTTATAAAACTTTCTGAAAAGTTCTAACTAACTGATTTCTAGATAACTAGCATGGGTGTCCGGCGTTGCCCGGGTATTTGGATGTGTGCGTTAAGCAAAAAAAAAAAAGTCGTAGTAGGAAGGTAGGCTCGAACCCGTACTGCACAGAGGGAAAAGAACGGGAGAAAAACGCGACGTCTTTGCTATTACGATCATCGCCAAACAGGAAGTGACGGAGGTATCAATTAAGGCTAGACAATCGAAAAGAGAGGATAACTTTCGAAAGCGACCACTCCCTGTAGAAAAGTTCCCAGTTGAGGGTGAAGAAATTAATATTTTTAGCCAATTTTTCGGTATTTGTCGTCTGAAGGGTCGAGCTTCAAAACAATACTGATCTTGTGAAAATCTGTCGCCTCTGTCGAAAGTTTTAGTCAGACATGCAAACATGCATACATGCATTTATATTATGGTAGCTTAAATTTTGGACCCAAACCGATTAAAAAGCTTGCCCTATCTCTGAATATCCGTTATGTAAAATTTCAAATGTTTAGACCAGAAATTGTCTGAGTAATTTGGTAGAGACCACAGAGGTGAATTTTTTTAACTTTGATCCCTATTATGATCCCTTAACATTTATTGTTTTGAGCTCAAATCAAGTTATTAAGTTAGGTCCATGTCCAAGGAACCTATATCTAAAATTTCAAGTGCGTAGACCCAAAATTGTGGGAGGAGTTTGGTAGAGTTCTCAAAGGTCAAATCGTTGAACTTTGACCCCTTAATCGCCAAATTTCTGGCCAAAAACCTATCACATCGATTTTCCCAAATCTCAGTACCCTGTATTTCAAATTTCGAGTCTGTAGACTAAAGATTGACAGAGTTATTGCGTAGGGAAATGTATACAGACACACAAACAGACAGACAGACACGTTCACTTTATATATATATATATATATATATATATATATATATATATATATATATATATAGAGAGAGAGAGAGAGAGAGAGAGAGATAGGTAGACAGATTTAAAAAAATGTATACGTATACATAAATATATATGGAAACAATTTTTTTGTTTACTGTAAAGATTTTACGCAAGTATAAATCATGTAAATTATCTGAATGAGTATAATTACATGTAATAGTTAACTAAAGATGATCATCCCATAAGAAAACCGAAAAAAACTAATAGGGAATTAATAAAAATGAATGTTTAAAAGAATATGCAAATTAGCTAGATGTTTTGCGAGTGAAAGCAATTCCACAAGCCATATATAAGAAAATTGTATTTTCTTCTTAAATAAATAGAAAAGGGGGGCTTTGATATGAATATCAATACACACAAAAGAAAAACGAATTGATAGGAGTATAGGTAGATAGACAGATAGATTTTGTTTGTCTATACTTCGCGATAACTCTTGGGTGCGCCACAGAGGCTCTTTTAGGGCTAATAAAACACTCCATATTTGGGACTATTTTACCATATTTGTCAAAAATTTTCTGTGTATGTCTATTTAGCAGTTTTGCATGGTGCTGAATATGCTAAGGCCTTGGTGACTTTTGGGTTTAAATGGGTGAGGGTCAAATGATGGACATTTTTCTTTTCTTTTCTTTTTTTTTGCATGGTGCAAAACTCACATTTACGTATGTTAAGGCCTAAAATTACATTGTTTGTTCGTTTTCCCCAGGATTTCACGTCCCCTGGAGACTATCGGGGGTAAATGAGGGGGGCAAATGCTGAACTTAGTAATTTTTTATGCCTCGTTCACTGTTTAATTTAAAAATCGGTATGTATTTACCTCCTCATGAGGGTAATGTTAGATGCTTACTGTTTGAATAACAGTTTTATTGAATGACAGTTTTAATTGAATATATGCATATAACCAAATGTGCTTTTTTTTTTTAAAAAAAAAACATGTTTTTTAATCACGCATATTTTTTACTTGCATTGAATTTGTTAGCAGACGGAGATACTTCATTTTGGAGAGTTCCATTATGTTTGTCAATAAATGTCTGACATAACTCCTCACACTTCTTTACATATTTTTCTCTCAACATTAAAACCAACCATTGTAAAATATTTTGTTTACATTTTTTGTTTTTTTTTTAATCTTTACAGAATAAAATTGTTTTAATATTTCATGTAAGCGAACAAACGAAAAACATTTTTTAAATAAATTTTATTTACAATTTTTTTTATAACGTCTATTTTTTAATTTAAGAATCGGTATGTACTGACTTCCGCATGAGAGTAATGTTAGAAGTTTACTGTTTTGGATAACGGTTTTATTGAATGACAGTTTTATTGAATGACAGTTTTATTTGCAAGTAGGTTTTTTAATTTAATATATGCATATAACTATTAAGTAAAACTGTTTTTTTATTAATTACGCATTATTTTTACTTGCATTTGATTTGTTAGCAGATGTATTAGTATCTAGTGTATTTATTATTATTATTAGTAGTAGTAGTAGTAGTATTAGTAGTATTAGTAGTAGTAGTAGTAGTACTACTACTACTACTACTACTACTAGTTTTATTAGTAGCAGTAATATTATTAGTATTAGGTTGGTGCAAAAATAATGTCGTTTCTTGACGTTAAACTTCATGTTATAAAACGACATTATGTTTGCACCAACCTAATATCATACGTAAGTTTGTTTTTTTTTAGTAAAACTAAGAAAGGTTGGTTTGTTTTATTTTTACAGCATATCAACTCTTTTCAGGTTATTTAATGCCAAATCTAGTATTTTGAAGAAGAATTTTTTAATAGAACATATATTTTTTAAGTCAGTTTCTATTTAACCTATAGTTTGGGGGCCCTAAGCAATAGCAATTAAAGGGTGACGCCACACTCCCCAAAGCCCGCAAACTGGGGCCTCACCATTGGATATAGTTTAATGTCATATCCATGACCAACTACGTAAGGAGAAATCTATCTCTAAACTGACTCTACTTCATTTTGGAGAGCTACATTAAAATCCGTTTGTAAATAAATGTCTTACATGATCCCTCATACTTATTTACATATTTTTCTTTCAACATTAAAACCAACATTGTGTCTTACATTGCAGCTGTGGAAAAGAAGGTAAATATTAAATTCTTTTTATAAAAATAATTTGTCAAATATTTTGTAAATAAAATCATGCATTTTTACATGTTTTTTTTCTTTTTCGTTTGTTTCCTTAAAGAAATAATGTAAAGTGTTTTTATTCTGTAAAGTTTATAAAAAATTTAAAACAATAGTTTTAATTTAAAAAGTCACAGTTTTGTGTGCTTACAAGGTTAACTGTAAAGTCACTCTCGCCATAATAATAACTAGGCCTATGACAACAGCATGTTCTTTTAATTATTTTGACTCTCGAGTATATATCCGACACAGTTAGACACAGTTAATCAACCGAGAACGACATCACTCTATATAAAAGCATATAAAATATATCAACGGATACACACTCGAGGGTCAAAACAATGAAAAGAATATGCTGTTGTCCTGGTCCTAATCATAACTACTTGAATGAGTAAAACATGAGTCGTTTTAGTTTTCCCCCCCTTGCGATAATTACTACTTAAATAAGTAAAGTACGAGTTATCGCCCTTCTCTGAGATCACAACTACTTGAATCTAAATAAATCTGTTTTGTAGAACCTTTACGAAAAAGATCTTGGGATCATGTGTACTTCATAAAGTGTTATTACTACTACCACTACAATTACTACGATTATTATTTTTAGTAGTAGTAGTAGTAGTAGTAGTAGTAGTAGTACCATTATTGCTATTGCGACGAATACTAAAATCAAGAAGAATTATTAAAATAAAAGGTTCAACAACTCCCGAATAAAAAAGTTTTGTTAATAAGAGAAAACAGAGAAAAACACGTGCATGTAAACTGAAAGCAACATAGATAGAAACGAAATTGAAATATGAAAAAACAAAAAACAATTAAACTACATAAAAAAGAACTAATTATCTATTTTTCAACAAACAAAAACATCAGGGCTGAACGCAAAAAAATGATCAAATTTGAACACAAGTATCAAAAAAAAGAAAAAAACAGAAGGAATAGAAAATGTGTTCAAAGCGGAAAATGGAGACAAGTGTGTCTGGCAAAAAAAAAAATAGATATCAAAAAAATATATATAACAATTGTTTATTTTGGAAAGTTTAATCATTTTCAAAATATTAGTTTAGCCTTTTGTTTATTTTTGCAATTTATATTTCCACTTATTGACATCCAAAATTATTTCTGCTGAAACAAACTTACACATTTTCGAAATAGATTTCTTATTTTTTATTTAGTTTCAATCTTAAAGGATTTCTTTCTAGAAAAACAAACGTTTCTTTTTTGTTTGTTTGTTTGTTTGTTTGTTTGTTTGTTTGTTTGTTTTGTATTCCTTTTATTATCTTCTAGTTTTCATATGTTTTATTTGACTTGTATGAGTTTGGAAATGATATGTATTTTGGAAAGCACTTGTGTTTTTTCAACACTGTCCGTTGGTCCGTTAGTCCGCTATACTTCTAAAATCTTTAATGGATTAATTAGTTTTGCATCAAATTATACATGACTATGAATGCAGATTTGGTGAAAAACTGTAGTTCCATTCGCCGAGAACTAAAAATTCCACTTGACCAGGGCAATGAACACCATCCCACACTTCCTTTTCATTCGCTTCTCCTAAAACTGAGCACCTTGGATGTGCTTGATTGCCACATGTGTTTACGCGATTTGACTGGACTACCCTTGTCTGACAAGTTTGAGGGTACAGATTCGACTGTTTGTCTCTCTGTTGTATTCGGACTGACAGTACAAGAGTCCTAACTGTTTATTAGAGCTTAGAGTGGCTACTCTATCATCAGTTGTATATTATCGGGATGGTTGTGGTGCCATGTCGTGCACAGAAAAGGAACCCTGCACCCATCTCCGGTGGGCTTTCCCGGGGTCACAATCTTGTAGATAAAGAGTCGGCTGATGGTCTACTTGTGTGTACATGTTTGGTATCATACACATTGTGCAACACCTCTCATTCTAAAACTGAAGCTATAAAATAAAATAACAGCCCAAACAAGAAATACAAGCAAACCAGACGCACACCCAAACAAAATCAATTCGCCTCTTCCCTTGAAACTTGCATTCACAAATACATGTGGATTATATTTAACTTTAACGATATAGAATCATTTCTCCAACCAAATTTTCTGGATATCTTAGCGCTAAGTGAAACTAAGCAACACTCCAACTCCCCTTTAACCATTAAATCATGTCTTGTTATCTTCGACTTTGTAGTAAGGACTCAGAATGAAACATGCACGGATTTGGAGTCTATATTTGTAACACCGTTTCCTTGCCTAGAAAATGCCAGCTAAAATAAGACGATTATGGTTTCACGTCCAAAATAGCGTTAATTTTATTTTATCTATCGTTCTCCCTCGAACCAGAATTGTACCCTAATCAACTACGTCTCTGACAGTATATATGCAGTACTCTCCCTAAATACTAGAATCCAAGTATATGTATTTGGTGGTTTTAATATAATTGGCTTGGTTTCTCTAGTTACACAGACGAATCTGGTGGCATAACACAGCTTTTCCATATCCCATTCCCTGACACAGACTGTCACCTTCCTGGCCCATCTCAGTAAGCCTCACTTCTAGATTTATTTATGACCCCATGGCCAGAGAATTATGTAACAAATGCGCATAACCCATTCAGGAGTGTTGATTACGTTGTGATATCGGCAGACATCATCATCAACTCTCGACCAAAAGTTGAAATAGCCATTGCTCAAAACGATGAGATATTTCAAGAAGGTTGATGGAAAACGCATCAGGGGTCACATTAAATGTGTTTCATGATATACTTTCTTTTCCATTCCTGTAGAACAGTATACAAATGAGGCTACAATAGCAGCGATTGAAGCACGTGTTCCATCTTGAAAGTTTTATAGAAAATTTCACTCTCTCCAATGATTCGCTTCTACTATGCAGCTACCATTACCTAAACGCAGCATGCATTCTGCAGGTTGACACAGGTTCAGTAGAAACAGCCAGAAATATATAGAAGCTAGAAAATAATTGTAAGGGTGAAATAGTCACAGCCAAGATAATGCATATCGAAATCACTAGAAAACGCGTTGAATCGTCGAAATTAGGAACTTGGGATTTCTGGAAAATGTATAACAGTTTAGTAAATAATAGACGATCAACAATTCCTTTACTATCTAGCAAAAACTGTGAGGTTGTTTGCAGGACAATCGAGAAGGCTAACTCGCTTGTTCCAGCTTGTTCACCTCCAACTCAAATTTAGACCTAACAGACCACTCCCTCCCAAATTTCCCTTTGCGGACAAAAAGCCACACTTAATGGTCTGAAAATTACCCCTTCTAATGTTCGTGATATTATAAAAAATAAAACACCTAGACTCATCGAATGCATGTGTGCCTGATCTCAAATTTTCTATTCCATATACAAATGCTTCGCTGAGGTTGCTTCAGTTCTCTCTAAACTCTTCAATAAATTCCTTAGCGAATCTTGCTTTTCTAACTGTCAGGAAATTGTTTCTGTGTATCAGTATTCAAGGATTCTGGTGTAAAAACTAACCCACTCAATTATTGCCCCATTAGCCTCCTTCCTTTCTTCGGCAAAATGTTTGAGTCCTTAATTAATCAAGCACTAATCAATGACCTCATAGGCACTAAACTTATTTCCGACTGATAATATAGATTAAGACAATATCGTTCTACTACAGATACCCTAACTGTAATCTGTGAACGTATAGACCACGTACTGGATAAGAGTGGGGTGGGCA
Organism: Euprymna scolopes; assembly: GCF_053919585.1. NCBI lineage: Eukaryota > Metazoa > Mollusca > Cephalopoda > Sepiida > Sepiolidae > Euprymna > Euprymna scolopes. The sequence continues at coordinate 157,023,462 of NC_136482.1, read as the reverse complement.
AGAGCTGTAGCCCTCAATATATCTATTCTGGCACGAAGATCAAACCGTATAGTATTATTGGACAAATACAATATAATCAAATCATTCGAATACAAGAAAAAAATTGTCCTCGATGGTCGTACATCAAAACAACTTGATATAAATGTGGATGTGTCATAGAGGTCGATTCTTGGAACTTTACTAATTACTGATATTAATAAATGATCTTCCTGATAAAATTGTCTCTAAGATGGGTATCTTTGCTAAAGACACGCTGTAACAGAGATGAGTAGAAAACAAATGGACACATATCTAAGGCAATCACAGAAAACTTAGAGGAAGTTTTCCAGTCTGCAGTGGAATGGGACATAAATGGATGGCAATATTTAATGGTACCAAAATAAAGCTTATTTCCTTTAATAATTACAAGAAAGTATTTCAACCACTGATTGAGACCTCTTCGTTCAAACTCCTTGGCTTAACATTCCAAAGCAACATGTATCGGAACAAATACACTGAGAACATTGCCAAGATTGTTGCAAAGAAGATGACCTCTCTGCCGTGCTAGAAATTTGCTCACCAGAGAGTACCCGATATCTCTACAAAGTCACCATGCATCCATTTATGGAGTATTGTTGCCACATTTGAGCTTGTGTATCCGTCACTACGCTCTCGCTCTTAGACAGAGTGTCTCTAACCTATTAGGTCCCGCACTACCAACAAAACTTCAACCCCTGTCCAATCGCTAAAATGTTGCATCCCTAAGTTGTTTTACAAATATATTAATGTAATGTGCTTCGACGAACTCAAAGCACTTATACCTCTCGACGTAAATACCCTCGACTAACCCGACAAGCAGCAAAATCCCACCCCTACACTATAAGAACTCCTAGATGCCGGAAAGCTTTCTAATCTAATATCCTTTTCTCTCGAATTTTGGGACTCCTTCCCGGGTCTATGTTTTCCTGACTGCATTGATATGCAGAAGTTCAAGTTTTTTTTTTACACAGGAATCACCACTTATCAAGGTCCGGAGGGCACTCGGGAATAACAGTTAATGGGTAGACAATAGTCAATGTGATCATAATGTAGTAAACATAAGTAGTGGGTACTTTGTAAATTGGATTACTTAGGGGGACGGTTCATCAAGAACTTGTTTACGTTGGACTTGAAGAAAGGAAAGCAGGTAATCGAAAGAGAGTTCCACAGGTGTGCAGTTCTAAAAAAGAAACTTTGTACATGGAATCTGCATTTAGGTTTAGGCACAGATAAAGAGTGTGGGAAATTATTGACAGTAGTTTTGGTTAGACGAGTGTTTTTTGTGAAAGTTTGGCGAGGGGGCCATATATTGAAGCTCAGACGAGCACTTGCCATGAAAATAACGATAAAGCAGATACAAGGTCGCAACGTCTCTTCTGTGGGAAAGAGGTTGCAGGGAAGAGAAAATGGCATCCCCACTAAGCTACAAACTCTTTCAAGCCAGGATAAGCTGCTTCTAGCAGCTCCTGCCCAGATGTGGCAACAGTACTCCATCGTTGGCCGTACCTGGCTTTTATATAGGTAGAGAATTGCATCAGGAGTGAGATATCTACTGGAGCGGTAGAAGGATCCCACCATATTTCCATCGACCTTGACAATGGATTTGATATATGTGTTCCATTTAAAGTCAGGAGTAATGGTCAAGTCCAGAAGCTTGTCAAAATATGAAGCCTCCCCCAAAACGAGAGCCATTAATTTCAACCGATGCCAGATCGGCATCAGAGCGTAGATGGTGTAGAGATTGAAGCTTGGTTTTAGATCCATTAAAAGTAATCAGCCACCTCTTTCCATATTATACCATATCAGTGTGCCTGTAAATTTGGTCCCAAATAATAGCCTCTTACGTAAGTGACACTGTGCCTTGTTTGGGGCGAAAAACAGTAAAACAACATGGCAATTATTGCAAATATCTAAAAGTTACTTCGTTAGTTTTAGATAAAGTTCCACCAGAATGTAGAATTAATGGCAAGTTATATGAATTAATGAATCCCTACTGAGAACAAGTAGTCAATGTTACGTTGTGGGCAACCAAAAAATACCCTTATTGACACATATTAGTTGCCCCCTAGAACACGGGTTCCTTTTCTGTTTTTTCTAATATGAAGAATTTAAAAGAGCATCAAATAATGTCTGAGATGAGGATTGTTTATTCGTATTATTTGCATTCATCGGACTCATCTTTAGTGTGATTTTCAAAACGTTTCGGTCGATGTAACCTTGTTATCTCTCGGTCGGTTCGTCAAGGTTGTCTGCTGTTTCCCCTGCTTTACGTCCTCACCTTGGAGCCTCTGCTCCACAAGCTGAGACGTGGGGAAGCGAATTCGGTTCTTGCGCGGAATGGCTCTGCCTGGCAGCCCAGCTGCCAAGGTATCCGCGTTCGCCGATGATGTCACGGTCTTCGTGTCGAGCTTCAGAGACATTGAGATCGTGTCGGAGGCGCTTGCACAGTACGAAAGAATCACGGGGACCAAGATAAACCGCAGTGCGTCGGTCGAACTGCAGTTGGGCGCCTGGAATGGCAACGCAAACCTCCCGGCGCCCTTCAGCCGGACGGATGACCCGGTTCGGATCCTTGACGTGTGGTTCGGACCGAGTCTCCAGCTTGATAAGAATTGGTCGAAGGTACGGTCAAATGTGGAGGCTGCGGTCAACTCGTGGCTTCCTAGGAAACTTTCCTTAAAGGGTAGAGATGAGGTGTGCGCCACATACGTCTTCTCTCTCATCCTTTACGACTGGCCGTACTTCCCAACACCTAACAGCTCTTGCCGAACTCTTGACTCGCTCATTTGGGATAGAGGAAGACATTGGGTGAGCAGACAGGTCTGTATTCAACGTCCGTGTGAGAGAGGTTTGGGAATTCCGGACTTGAAGTGTCATCGAGACGCCAAGTAGCTGGCCTTCCTTAGCCCCTACCTGTAAAATGATCAACCGTGGCACACCGCGATCACTGCCGCCTTTCCCTACCTCATTCTCGACCCCTCTACCGAGAGTCGTCGCAGACCGCGGGGAGATTCAGCCTTCCTGAAAGAGTGACGAGCCGCGCTAAAACGACTATTAGATTCGAGAGACCTTATGACTGCCGCCCGTAGGGAACTCCACAGGGGGGGGGGATGACTCGCTATGCGCGCGTTTGGGTTGGCAGCCGAATGAAATCCTCTTCCAGTGGAGTTGGGCGCCAAGTTCGAGTCATCTGAACAATTCGGAGTTCTCTCTGATCTGGCGATTGGCACGAAACGCGCTTCCCCTCAACAATATGCAATGCAGTTCTGGAGTCACCAGCCTGTCCCTGTTGCGGGACGATGGCCGCAGAAACAACCTGATCACGAATTTTTCGATTGCTGCGAACTCCGCCAGTACTGGTCATATGTTGGCGAGGTGACGGCTCGCATCGACCCTGAGCATCCTCGCCCGATTACTGTATCAAACGTAGTTGACAAACTGAGGCCGCCATGAGACCGGGAGAGACAGATGATCTACATCGCAATACTGGCCAGAATAGTGATTTGGACGTCGAGACTGCAACATGGCCGGGGGGTGCCTTTTTCTGATCAGGATCTGATCGCTTTCTTTAAACACCAACTACGGGTAAAGATCAGATACGACAGATGAAGATTACATCGCGTGGCTTTTGAAAGAAGATGGATACATGTAGCAAGTCTGTATGTACGAAGAGGGGTCAAATTTGAATACATGTCCCCCGCTTAGGTGTGGAGCGCGCGGTTCTGGGGTTTCCGTCGGACTCCCGCCCCTTTCCAATTTTACTTCCTTCAGCCTCTCAGCCAACTGAATAAATCTTGTTTCCCTTATTAGAAAGCCTCCAAGACCCCCAACCTCCAAAAACAACATTTTTTCTTTTGACGCACCCCTCTCGAAATTTAACCCATCTTGGAGGAAATCAAATCAAACACTAACAGCCACCGCCCTCACCGCCAATTTTTTCTCTTTTCCCTTCTTCAGGGCAAACCTCTCCCCCATCCATTTAGAGGCTGCCCGCGAAACCCTGATGCCTTTACAAATCAGAGAGAAACGGGTAGTCTAGCATTTCAAACAGGGTTGGGAGGGTCTTACTAACCAGGGTTCTTTTTTTTTTTTTTTTTTCCCCATGTCCCTCGACGCAAATGAAATTTTATTAATATTGTTATCTTTTTTGTATTTTTTATATAAATAAAAAGTGTTTTAAAATTGGGTTTAAGTAGGAACACCTCCCTCCCACCACACACATACATAAATACAAATTTAAAAGGGTAACCATGATAAAAGATGCTGACCGAGAGAGAAATCTTTTAAAATTTCCAATAGAGACGAGATGGGTCAACCAACCTCACCATCCCCACTTCTTTTTGAGTTGATCTTGTGCCTAAATATTTTGTTCATTTTCCCAATTGTATTTTTTTTTTTTTTGTGAATAAAAAATTTAATATCTCAAAGTGTAGTATCTGTTTCGGCAGATCCTGCAATAAAAGACCATTGCACTTGTGGTAATCTTCTGGTCCATGTAGGGGCAACCCTACATACCAGCAGGCTCTCACTATCCAGCTCCCATTTCCCACCTCTCGGGTGCTGGTCTCCTTTTCCCTTCCCCCTCTCTCCTTTCTCCACATTAAAAAAACGGCCTTGTGCCTAATATGCTCAGTGGGGAAGCAAATAAATCCAACTCCAGAGGATCAAATTAGAGCCCACCTCCCCGCAGGGGAAGACCTTTGTGGCCTTCGGGCCAATGTTCCGACAGATTCTGCAATTGAAGACCATTGTCCTTGTGGCACTCTTTTGGTCCATGTAGGGGCAACCCTATATACCAGCAGGCTCTCACTATCCAGCTCCCATTTCCCACCTCTCGGGATCTGGTCCCCTTTTCCCTCCCCTCCTCCTTCTCTCCACATTAAAAAAACGACATTGTGCCTAATTTGCTCAGTAGGGAAGCAAATGAATACAACCCTATATACTGAATGACCCTCACTATCCAGCTCCCATTTCCCACCTCTCAAGAGCTGGTCCCCTTTTCTCTTCCCCCTCCCGTCCTCTCTCCACATTTAAAAACAGCCTTGTGCCTAATTTGCACAGTGGAGAAGCAAATAAATACAACCCCAGAAGATCAAATTATGCATACGCCGTAAATAAATAATTCTACGGTGCAATTATATGTAGTAATTATTTTAGCGCATATTCCGTAAGGTATATGGGTTAATTGTTTACTTGAATAGTATGTTTAATGAAGTTTCGCTAAAGAAGAGTGAGGATGTTTAATTCAGACAGCGGTTGTATGAGTTTCGTTCATATACGTATTGTTTAGAAACTCGTTCTTCTTGATTCAAAATCGTTGGCCTTTAATATGTTCGAGTGGATTTATAATTATGATCTAAAGTTTATATATATATATATATATATATATATATATATATATATATATATATAATATAAAGCTGAATGCCTTGTGTGTGTGTGTGTGTGTGTGTGTGTGTGTGTGTGTGTGTGTGTGTGTGTGTGTGTGTGTGTGTGTGGTCACGAACAGGCTCCTATATGGTTGACTATTTTAAAAAACTGATTACATATAATGATAGAAGAGTTATCGGGACACAGGAATGGGTATGTTTGATCTGGAAGAACGATGGTTCATTAAAATTGTGGGGTCTGCTTTCGCGCCTAGTCCACAAAGTATGGAAATAAAAAATTAAAAAATTTAAAAAAAAAAAACGGTTCAAGTGTTTTTGATATAGATGTACATAAGAATACTTTGAGAAGTATGTTTTAAGTTAAATAGGGATGGAATAATAAAATTGTGGGGTCTGCGTTCGCGCCTGGCCTCCATAGAATGGAAATAGGCACAAACTTTAATAAAGACTTTTCATAACTATCTTCGTAAGTATACTTTGATAATTATGTTTCAGTTTGAAGAAATATGGTATAATAAAATTAGGGGGTGTTCGTTCGCGCCTGACCTCCATAGAATGGAAATATGTCACAAAGTTTAACAAGTTTTTTTAATATAGATCCACAGAATAGTGTGATAAGTGTTTCAGTGTGAACAGGTATGGTATAATAAATTATGGGGTTTATCTATTTTATTTTTACTTTCATCATATTTTGCTTTGGATTTGATACCCCCAAATTCGAAGCTATCTCTTTACGACCCTTTCTTTCCATAACCTATCATACTTTCATAAATCAGAGTCCATTTTCTGTTGGCTGTTTTTTAACCCAGTCAACGACGGGTACTTTTGCTAGTATATATATATATATATATATATATATATATATATATAACACATAATTCGGTTTGTTCTTTTTTATTTATCTCTCTCTTTCTTTCTCTCTCTCTCTCTTCATTTTAGAACGCATCACTACCAAACAAAAAGTTGTATATATTAGAAACCTTCCATATTTAAAAAAAAAAAAAAAAGGCAACCATCAAAAAATAAATTTTAATGATAGTAACATACTTATTTTTTACAAGGAAGTCACCACTTTTCATGGCTCGAAAGCCACTCGAGGCTAAGGGTTAATGAGTGTACGGTAGTCATCGGGAAACAGCGTAGTAATCGTTAGTAGTGGGAATTTAGTATAAGTTGGTTATGCAAGAGGACGGTTCATCAAGAATTTGCTTACATTGGACTTAAAGACGGTGATATTGTAGTAAACTGGAAAGCAGGTCAGCGGAACAGAGTTCTACAGTCGGGCAGTTCTTGGAAGGAAGTTTTTTTCGTGAAATCCATGTTTAGATTAAGACACAGATAGATAGATGTGGGGAATTGTTGATAGTGGTTGTAATTATTAGTATCTTAATAGCAGTGCAATTAATTGATAATCCAGACGTGTTGCGTTGTTCAAAAATAAAAAATACAGCTGGATCCCTAACTAGGGCTTGTTTGCAGTCAGTACAACTTTGGCGTACCGCCACAATGGACACAAAACAAAGTCTCTTATATCTTTAAAATGATACGAACAAGAATAAAATGATTTTTTTTTTCAATTTTATTTATTGCTGACTATTATCCTCATCTTTTTTGGGGGTTTTTTTTTTTTTTACGACGTTACGGCCAACTATCCCTCCTGCCTTCATCAGGTGGTAACAAATATGAATGGGAATAATTGCTGAGAATGCACTTAGGAGATTTGGAGTTCCTATCCCATCGTGGTTACCACCTGACGAAGGCCAGAGGAATAGTTGGCCGATACGTCGTAAAACAACAACTAAAAAAAGATGCGGATAACAGTCAGCAAATAAAATAAAATTAATATAATAATACTCATCTCAATAATGAATTCCAATTGAATAAGAATAAAATGATTTGAAAATAATATTTATTTTCTAGTGACAACACTTGACAGCGTAAAGGGTTCACGAGGTGGGGTGTATGTGCAAAAATGGCAGAGATAATATGTCGCTTGTCCTGTCGGTGGTCGTTGTCTGCTGCATCTATTTTATTGGCACAGATGACGTCAAAATATTTCACCACGCTTAAAATGTCGGTAAGTCCTGCTAACCTAATCTCCGGGGATTCTACTCTCCCATTTTGAATTCTTTGACGCCATATTTGGGGCACCTAGATCCAGGATTTGACCAAGTTTCCTTTGACGTCATTCCCGGAGCACCTCGATCCAGGATTTGACCGACTTTCTTTTTTACGTCATCTTCGAAAGCCCGGAGCCAGCCGACAGTCCCCTCTTCCAACTGAAACTCCATGGCCTTGTCTGTTACAAGACGTTTTCTAGGAACATTTGACGCTTGTTTCAAAATTTAAACGATTTTTAGTACATTGTTTCTTCAGAAAAGTTTTTTTGTGTTTTGAACGGATAATGATCTATCTTCGGTGGCACAGTATAAGAAACTGAAGTGAAACCTTTCTTTGAAAAGAGTGATTGTATTCCTGCAGAGACGATGACAACATCTCACTTTTAAAATAATACATGGCTTTTTAAAAATTCATGAATGCTGGTCACCGACACGAGTACTTGTCCTGAACACTATTTAACTTTTTTTTAAACGGGAATCATCACCTATCAAGGCCCGGGGGCCACTCGAGGATAAGGGTTAATGAGTATACATTAGTCGATGTGATTATAGCGTAATAAACATAAGTAGTAGAAATTTTGTAAATTGGGTTACTTAGGGTGACGGTTCATCAAGAACTTGTTTATGTTGGACTTGAAGACAATCATATTGTAGTCAGTTGGAAAGCAGGCAAACGGAAAAGAGTTCCACAGGCGTGCAGTTCTAAGAAAGAAGCCTTTTTTCATGAAATCTACATTTAGGTTTAGGCACAGATAAAGAGTGAAATTAGTGATACTTCGTTTTATTTGCACGCATAA
>NC_136482.1:156907637-157012637 GCF_053919585.1 Euprymna scolopes | reverse complement strand
ATAAGCTCGATAGGCAAATATCATAGAGCTATATATATATATATATATATATATATATATATATATATATATATATATAGAGAGAGAGAGAGAGAGAAAGAGAGAGAGAGAGAGAGAGAGAGAGAGAAAAGGAAAAGAAAACAACAACAATTACGATAGTCGGATGCACCGATAGAAAGCGCTTGAGAAAAATATGACTGAAGAACAACTTTTGTGCGCCAGTCTATATAATATGCCTGCCGAAATTTAAAAGGCCGCTCGGCAAATCGAAAAGATATCCAAAAAGATCGGAGAAGGGAATAATTCTGTCGTGTTCAACCAGGCGTGTTTTTGGTTTCTGTTTCGATTCAACCTGATGCAACCAAGTTATATGGATTTTTTTTAATCGCAAATTATAAAAAATCTATAAAGATCGATAGAACATTAACTCTATAATAATATATACGAAATCTGCAAGAATCAAAATGTCATATTTAAGCGTACTTTAAGACCGGGCTACGCCGGGCGTCCCTGATAGCTGAGATAAATACTTTTGCAGTTTTAACAAAAGAGCTACAATAATATCAGGGCGTCTCCATTCACGCTGTACATCTACAGAATGCCAGCATCAATATATTACATATGAATGAGTCTCCTGTGGAATTTCCACAGGTCTCGCTAGTTGTTATTATTATTATTATTATTATTATTATTATTATTATTATTATTATTATTATTATTATTATTATTTACTCACTAGGAGTAGTCACACAGGCCATCGCCAAAGATTTTTCTTTGTGAACAACTTGTGGCGTTCTTTGAAGTCTGATTGCCAACAAGTTACTGTTGTTATTATTATTATTATTATTATTATTAGTAGTAGTAGTAGTAGTAGTAGTAGTAGTAGTAGTAGTAGTAGTAGTAGTAGTAGTAGTTATTTATCTATTTATTTATTTATTTATTTATTTATTTATAATTTATTTCTTGTATCCGACCGATCCGGCCTAAGCGAAATGTGTAAAGTGTCCGGTTGCTGTTTTACTCATTGCCCTTCTAAACCAAAAGGAAAACAATCAGAAGTGTTGACAGTTTTCAAAATAGAATTTAGAAACAAAAAAAAAATGAAAGAATGTTAATTTTCTGAAGAAATCGACGTTATCTTTCTTTTCTTCTTTTTCTTCTTTCAAAAATGTAAATGAAAATGCGTTACTTTTTGTTTTCTTTTTTTTTTCTTTGTTTTTTTTCAAAATTATTTTAATCATCGTCGTCGGTACTAGTGTCCTTATTTTTTTCTGATGCAAATAATTACAAACACGATATTGAGTTAAACAACGTTTCTAGTTGTCCCAAAATATTTCAAATGTCCAAAAGTCAAGTTTCAAGAAAAAGTAAACGAAAAATAGATAAGTAAAAAAAAAAAGTAAGTAAAAAAAAAATTATTGTAAATCTTGTAGATAAGAAATGGTAATATTCCGGCTAGTATTCTCATCTTAGTTGTTATTTTTACAATGTTCCGACAAATACAATCATCAACCTTTTTTCAGATGTATTTATTCAAACACGGGAATCATTATCTTGAATTCTGGAATCTATGCGAAATTTTTAAAAGTTCAGTCGAATTTCGTATAGACATAAATATGATTTTAATCATGAAATTAAAAACTGGACAAATTCATGTTCATGTAGAAAGGAAAAATGATTTTAATCATGAAATTAAAAACTGACTAAAAGTGATATTAAAACCGAGAAATATGATGCCAAAAAATTTATGCTTGATGTAAAAATAGAAAAGAGGCAGTTTTCTTTACTTTTAACAAGTATTAGAAAAAATTTTAACGCTTGATTGATCAATTTTTATGGAGGAAAAAAGTATAAAACTAAAAAAACATATTTTGTAAAGCGTTTGTAATTATAATTTACTTCAATTATTTTTTTAAATGTATTTGCCTGTCTAGTTACATTAAAATACATGAAAATCCTTAAATAAATATTTAGACGCGACTGGGTTCCCATACCTACAATCCAAGATGGCGGCGGTTTATAAAATGTACGAGTTCATGATAAAAAATTGAATCATTTGAATTTATTAAAGTATAAGGTAACTATATTCTAATATTTTTACATATTCTTATAGCCAATCATAGTAAATTTTATTTAGACATAAAAAAAGTCAGTTTAATTGATTCGAAAACCTTTTAAAAATATTTGTTTTATTTACATTCTGTTAAAACTGGGTTAAACGCATTTTCTTGAAACTTTTTAAAGTTAACATTCTATTAAAGATTCTGGAGAATAATTATATCATTCTGCTTTTAACCTAATAAACTTCAGGATTTTGTCTTTCTGATGAAATCAAAAGTGGTTCAGAAATAACGGATTTTCATAGATTTTGATAAGCTTTAGAAAAAACAGTTTTCGATCGATTGGCGGTCACTAGTAGTTCGAATACGCCAAATACAATAACCTTTTTATAATATCATTATGCCAAACGTATGATTAGTTGAATACCAGATTCTATAGTTGGCATCTGTAAGAAGGAACGAACTGCAGATTTTCGAATGAGTAATTATCGCACCAGTTAGGCGGAATATGTAATGGAAAGAGTTAGAAGGTTATAAAAGCTAGTTTGTACTGGGAGACGACCAACAAAAAGCACACAAAAGGATAATGAAGAACTTCAATTTGTGGAGAAAATTGCAATTATCTTTTCAAAATATAAAAGTCTCATCAAATTAACCTAATTGTGGGAAATATATTATTATTATTATTATTATTATTATTATTATTATTATTATTATTATTAATAATAATAATAATAATAATAATAATAATAATAATAGCTGTACTCGGCCACGCGTTGCTGTGGCTTAGTTTGTATAAATGGAAACATACGAAAAACAAAAAAGGCAAAAATGTATATTTCTTATGTTTATGTTCTCAGTACTTGTGGGTACCTTAGGTTGACAGAGGGGAAAACATGAGTGTTTAATTTTACTATGGACTTGTATGTGAGCACGCACATGAAAATCTCGTCAAATAAAAATTTTAGCCGGTTTTATTTTTGTATGAAAGTATAGTGTTTTATCAATAATAAATCGATCGAAAAAAAAATTAAAAGAAAACTGCTTAAAGAATAAACCAACGAAGTAAGTGGGAGATCGATAACATTTCTTAAGGAAGATCGAAAGGAGAAAATAATTTTAAAATGTTTAGGATAAGTTTTTAAAAGGTTTTTTTTTTTTTTTTTAAACTGTTTTATTTTCCCACATGATTTTGGAGGAAAAATACTGCTTTTAAATATAATTTTTTTGTTTTTTTGTTTGTTTGTTATTGTAGCGAAATTCGGAAATTGAAATATTGATGGTCAAATGAAACCAGTAGTATTTAATAAATTGCCATGTCGCAATAATGAAAATATCTAAAATTCATGCAAAATGATGCAAATGTCACGTGACAAAACAAACATTGGCGATATCACTTGTTTTGTTGATTCATGGAAGACTTAACAATTAGGTAGATAAAATTGGTTATTGTTGAAATTGACAAAAAAAATGTAAGTAGTTATAATTGCGTTTTTAAATAAAAATTAACTTTTCTGCTGTCAGATTTCGGTACAATACCGAAGAAGCACCCTTTTTCCTGTGCAATGAACCGCATATATTTTTGGTACCCTTGCATAATTTTTCCCGGATCATGGGGATTTACTGTTAAGTATGGTTCGGGCTCGACCGGAAGTCGCTAGATAAAGCCGAGCAAAGTACATAGAGAAAGAAATGAAAGTTTTTTGTTTTATTATTGTTGTGGGAGAAGATGAGTTTTTGTTATGAATATTTTACAAGGATGAACAATAGTTTCAGCTTATTCGGGCACCTTCCACGGAAACGATGACATAGAAAAAGATTAACAACGTCTCTTGTGAGTAAGTGGCTGTAAAGGGACAGATTTTGAAGTCGATTCAATACTCGCAAAGCAGGAAATAGCTCTTTTGGTTCTACAATAATGTGGCAGCTGATTCTTATACAGGTGATGGGCTGTACTTTCTGAAACAACACAATGATTCGACCATTTTTCCAGCGACTATAGTAACAAATTTGATGCACATTTTTCATCTCAGGCCTTGATAAAAAGGCCATAATAGGAGCTTCTCAAAAATACATCTAATTACAAAAATTTAATATAAAAACAACTATATGTCTGTCTGTCGGTCTGTTTATCTGTCTCCATATTTTCAAACTCTATCTCCTCCAAAACTAAAAGCCGCAAAGCGGCGGTAGGGCCATTCTTTTATGGGTCTTTCGCCGGTTAAAATTGAAAACCATCGTTAAACATTTTGTATATGCATCTTAGTTTATTTTTAATTTTTAATCGGTTTATATGCGTGTCACGTTGGTAAAGTGGTAACGTCACCAGCTTCGAATGCTACAGTTTCGATTCTAGCTGGTGGCACCTAAATACTTTTGTTTACTTTTGAAATTGCGTCTCTGTAATAATATATACGAAATTTGTACAAATCAAAATATCATATTTAAGCGTAATTTACGTCAGGGCATACCGGGCGTCCCCCATTCCCGCTAGTAATTAATAAATAAATAAATAAAATAAATTAACATCATAATAAGTGAATGCAGAAAACCAGTCCAAAAATATTTCTGTGTGGAGAAAGCATTACACTTTCAGAAGAAATTAGTCAAGTGAGTAAAAGGCGGCGTACTCCCTTCTGGCAGGGCTAATGAGATCAGACCCTCAGGCTCTATCCGCCCCAGGCTGTATGGCTTACTTTTTTTTTTATTACATTTTCACCCCAAACAAGGCACATTGCCACTTTGGTGTAGGGGGCTACTATCAGGGGCAACAAATATCGGGGCACTATGTAGGGATTTGGCCAGCAAGATGTCTGTTCACGTTGCACTTGAACTTCTGCACGTCAGTACATTTGGGGAAGCATGGACCTGGAATGGAATTCCAAAGACTAGCGGTTCTGGGGAATAAACTATTGGAGTAGAAAGATCTTTTACATCTAGGGATCTCTACAGTGTGGGGGTGGGATTTTGCAGCCTGTCGGGTCTGTCGAGGGTGTTCACGTCGTGGAGGCACAAGTGCTTGCAGTTCGTCAGAGCATTCGCCATTAAAATACTTGTAGAACAGGCAAAGGGATGCAACGTTTCGTCGATGGGACAGAGGCTGAAGCTTAGATGCCAGTTCAGGGCCTATCAGATTTGCGACTCTCTTTTGAACCTTGTCAAGGAGCGAGAGACTAGTAGCCGATGCATCAGCTCAAATATGACAGCAATACTCCATACATGGGCGAATGGTTGCCTTATAGAGGTACAGGATACTTTCGGGTGTTAGTAGTTTTCTAGCACGGTAGAGAGAGCCCACCTTTCTCGCAGCGGCCCTACCTAAAACCCATGAAACGGATATTCCTTTAAGGCCTATTCTTTCCATGTTAGGGTCTGCACAACACAAGGTTGCAAAATGGATCTTCAATATTTTACAGCCAGTAGTGAATTATTATAGTAACTACTGCTTAAAAGAATCGTTTGAGTTTGCTAATTTTATGCAAAATTATAAAGTTGCCAATAAATTTATGTGCTCCTATGATATTAGAAACTTCATTAGTAAAAACTTCAAACATGTAGACAAATAGTACAGGCACTAATGAAGACAGTACTGAATAATGAAAACCACAAAATCCTTCGGTACATGGATTCGATATCATGGAAGTACAAATAAATGAACTCTTACAAGCAAAGAAACCGGACGTCATAATAATTAGCAAGAAGGAAAGAAACTGTTAAATTGTGGATTTCGCTGTTCCAGCAGGCCAAAGAGTGCAGATCAAAGAAACAGAACAAAAAACGAAACAAATGCGCGAAACTTGTCAGAGGTCTGAAAGGAATACGAAAATGATGAAAATTAATATAACACCAATAATTGAAGTAGCAATATGGATAGCCCCAAAGAACATGGGAAATAGACTAAGAGAAATCGAAATAAGCAGACTACGAGAATCAAATAATCTACAACCGCTAACCAATCACATTAAAACTGCAATAGTAGTAAAAAAAAAATTTAAAAATGAACATCACATGGAACCAAGGAAACAGAAACTGAAAAATTTTTAATTAACTATGAACTTTCCCCCAAAATACGGAGTCGGCATCGACTAGCGCCATACCAAATAGTTGCAAAAATTCAAGGAGGATGAAAAGCCCGAGCAGAAAAAGCACTAACCAGACCTCGACTGGATAAGTGCGAGAATCCAATAGCAAGCGGCTATTACGATAACGCAAATGCAGTTGTAACGCTTATCGAAAGAAGTGGAGAGTACTAGAAATCTGGGAAGACCTGTAACCCAATTAGTTGTTGTCGGTGAGTAATCTAGTTTGTGAACTCCTAGTGAGTACAAATAATAATGCATTTACCACTATTTCGTGTTGAAAGTAGTGAAGAATAATCGAATTAAAGTTGGCTCCATTAATTAACCGTGGGATTTCCTCAGGTCTTGTTAATTATTTTAATTCAATTTTTATTATTTTCTCTTAGTGGGATTATTTACCGAAATTTATGTTTTCTTAGTAATGGCGACCACCCACTCTTTTTTATTTTCATGATTCTTTGCTTAAAAAGAAGAGAATAAAGATGGATTAAATCGCCTCAGTTCTGGTAAGTACAGACACTGTCCCTCTCCATCCGCTCTTTTCACTCCTCTCGCTTGCCTCATTTCCTGGCTTGAACGAGCTAAAAATCCCAGAGCCATCGTCTCGTGTATCGACCTCATGTCTTTTATTATTTCCTGGAGTCACTCGAAATTAAAGAAGCCATTTTATGTCAAAGGAAAATTCATTTTAGTTCCAACGAAAACCTGAGAGCGAAACCACCTTTGTTAACTAATCATGTAGATCCGGATGGCGCCAAGCATAATTCCCTCGTCTCTCTGGCAGACAATGCTCCTTTGCTTGCTTTCTCGTTTCCTCGCTTTTTTTCTTGTCCATTCTAATTTACAAGGTGCCTTCAATAAGTTTCCAGACTTTTTCTGTACAGGCATTAAAAATTGTGGACTCTTGAAAATTCAGAATGTTATTGCTATTCATCTTATCATATGACTAACCAATTTTTATGATTTCAGGTTCAAAGGAACAGCTACTAAAAGGAATTGGAATACACTCTACTAAAGCTTGATTGTCACAGCCGGTGAATTTCAAAAATTCAATCTGGACGCTATGCAATAAGATTCTGTTTAAAACGTGGAAAAAATGTCATAGAAACTTATAGAACTCTTCAGACTGCTTTTGGACCATTTTGTATGAATCGAGCATCAGTTTTTGTGGTGATATAATAGATTCAAGGAAGACGGGGAGTATGTGGGAGATGATGAGAGGTGTGAAAGAAGTAAAGAAATTAGAACACCAGTGTTGATTGGTCAAATAAAAAATTTCGTAGATAAGGATCGTCGTATGTTTAAAGAGATTATAAGTGCACAGATTGATGTCAGTGTGGGAACTGTACACAATTATTCGCGAGGAACTGAAGATGCGGGAGATTTACGCGAAGTTAGTCCCAAGGGTGCTCCATTCTTGCCACAGACTATTTGACTAAGACGGGCATCAAGTTTTTCACCCTCCCTATAGTCCAGACCTTGCTCCCTGTGACTTTTGTTTATTCCCTAAGCTCAAGGAAAACCTTAGAGGTTGTCGTTATGAGACAATTGGAGAGATGAAAGAGGCAGTGACGAGGGTCGTTGATACGCTCACACATAAGGATTTCCATGGGGCCTTCCAGAAGTTGTTGGAACGGTATAACAAGCGCATTGCAGCCAGAAGAAATTATTTCGAAGGGGGGCTAGAATTTCATGTGTGTACTATCAATAAAAGCGCCCATACGAAAAAGGTCTGGAAAGTTATTGAACGCACTTCGTAGAATTGTATTACCTATATAAGAAAGCTTTAGAAACCATAATGCTTGCAAATCAAACTCTTTTGGCACCTGTAATAATGAGCATGATATTAACTCAGCTGAAATAATATCATTGTGATATTTAAACAATTAAAGAGGAGGAAGGAAACCCCAAAGAAAAATACAGGGGAGTTCTGTTGTGTATAAAAATACAGTTAGAAACACATGATTTATCAATAAACATAATAGTGAAATGTGTATATGTCTGCGATTTTCTATCCGTCTCTTTGTCAAAAAAAAAACAAAACAATGATAGGCGTAGAGATGAGCTGTGCCAGGAGCAAGGAAATATGGAAAAGTAATACATCAAATTAAAAAGTATCGCAGCCGAAAATTTGGAGGTTGAATCCTTGTAGTTTATTACTTTTTTACTCTTTCGTTATGCAGAAAAAATATTTACTAAGCAATATCCAAAGTTTCAAACCATGCCTTAGTTAGCCATGCTAATAAGCTGCAGATATATATCTCTCTCTTTCTCTCTCTCTCTTTCTCTCTCTATCTCTCTATCTCTCTCTCTCTCTCTCTCGCTCTCTCTGTATATATATATATATATAGCCTTTGAGATTTGAAAAAAAAATCACTTGACCGCCGGTCGAGTGTGAGGGAAAATTTACTCGCCCCAAAATATTCTTACTTGTCCGACTTTGTCTTTGTTTCAAGCAATAATAGTAAATAATTTTACAACAATCCCAGAAATTACCATGTGTATAATCTAACAAGAAAATATTTGTTTAACTCTTGTAAATCGACTATTTTATTACTACAAACACTTCAGTAAATATTCAACAAAACGTTAAAATACAACACCAGTTTCTTTATATAGCATCATTCATATTATTGTTCCATAGAAATAATGCTTGACGGAACGATGCGTTTTTTCCTCTTTCAAATGTTCGTCTTTACTTTTGTAAGCATGAAGTGTATGTAGTTCTAGCGTCGAAGAATTTTTTTCCAAATGAATTTCAAAATCAGAGAGATAAAGTAAGGTGAGATTTTGACTACACGCCGAATGTGTAAATTTGACCTCTTGTTGACCTTTAGCATGACCACTCTTTTTTTTCAATACGACATTCCAGCGGTCTCACAGCTAGAGATGAAAGAATTCACAAATGATGAGACATAGGTCATTCTAAGTCTCCGCATATTTGAGGGTCGTAAAATAAATGAGTTTTTTCCCGTTTCTTTATTTAAAGAAATTTTATCGACTGGCGGGCGAGTGATTTACGACTTTTAGTCGCCCCAAGAAATTGTCAATCTACTGTGGCGACTGGTCGTGTAAAGTCCCAAAGGCTATATATATATATATATATATATATATATATATATATATATATATATATATATATATATATCCTCCCAAACAAGGCACATCGCAAATTTAAGTTAAATTGAATGCAACTGTTTAAACAACCTATACCACATTTGATTCGCCTTTTATTCCTCTATAATTTTACCTGTTCATATTTGACTTTTAATGGTCGTATCCAAGTCTTTACGTCAATTTTAAAAAATGACTTCAAATCGAGAAGGTAAAAAGAAACTCTGCACAATGGAAAATTGTAATTTAAATGTAACTTTAGGACATTAATGCAAAATCAATACAACAGGAACACAATGAACTAGTTAATTAGCATTGTCCGTCTGCAATTTGATAGCCTACAATCTTTTTGCCATTCCTTGAATTAGTCTGCGGCAATACTCTGGTAAAACGGCATCCTAATTCTTTTTATTTTTTGTCCAAAGTTCTTCCAGATTTGACAGCTTATCATTGCGTAGCTGTTGCTTGATATAATACCATACGTTTTCGATAGAACTGAGGTCTGGAAATTGTGCAGGCCAATCCAAACACGGAATATCATGCTCTTCAAGGAACCTCTTGACATCGCCATCTGTCATGAAGATGGGATTATCATCAAAATTCCGATTAACGTAGGGTAGAAAATGCTCAGTCAACATATTACTGTACTTGGTCAAATTAATTCGATCTTGCAAGCGAATTATAGGCTCTGGACTATTGGCACTAAAGACGACCCACACAAAAACTGAACCTCCACCTCCATCTTGCAGTGTTTAAACTGTGCACCTAAGATTAAATTCTTCGTCCTTCCCTCGACGGACATGCTGCATACCATCACTGCCTAGTCTATTGAACTTGCTTTCGTCGTTAAAAATCACTTTCGACCAATATGAAGAGTCATAATCTTCATTGCATCTAATGAAGTTCAAACGACGCTTTCTGTTCTTTACAGAAATCATTGGCTTGCGTCTTACAACAGACTCGCGAATTAAATTTCTCCAATCTGTCCTTAACTATAGAAAGATAACACTTTTTAACAAGATTACACTCTTGTTGGATTTAGGGGGCCGTTTTAAATCTGTTTCTGAAGCTTTGTCTTCCCTGTGAGAAGTAGCTCTAGGACGACCAGATTCAAGGGCATCACGAACGCTGCCGGTGTTTTTTTGTTTTGTTTTCTTTTGTTTTTTTGTTTTTTTTGCTTTTACACGGTCATTCGTACCGTTTCTCATCACATTTCAATCTGCGGCCGATTTCTCGATTGGATAAACTAGAAAAGTTTAGATTAATGAGCTCCTGACAATAACTAAGAGAAAATCCAGGCATATGGACTAAATGTTACGTTGTATAAGTTGGAATAACAACAATTACGATTAGAGATGCTTTGTTACCTAAAAGGTGGATATTTTAACCTGTGTTTAGCTCATTTGTTGCTGCGGAATTTCTTTTTGCCTTATCGATTTGAATTTTTTTTTTAGTTGATGTGATCACTAGAACATTTCAATTAAATGTCAAATATGAACAGGTAAAATAAAAGAGGAATAAAAGGCGAATCAAATGTTTAAACAGTTACATTACTTAAATTTGCAGTTTTTGAAAAAATCACAAATGTGAACTTTGAGACGGCACTATATATATATATATATATATATATATATATATATATATATATATATATATATTTGATTGATATAATAATTAAGTGATTGATTTTACGCTACGAAACAGATACTGTCAAGAATTGTATAAGTCAATTAAAGGAATACATTATAAGATGGTCAACATCATGAATTTTGGAATATAGTTTTTTGTCTTTTATTCTCTCTCTTTCTCTTTCTCTCGCTCTATCTCTCTCTCTCTCTATATATATATATATATGTATATATATGTGTGTGTGTATGTGTGTGTGCGTGTGTGTGTGTGTGTTTGTGTATGTGTGTGTGTGTGTGTGTGTGTTACTTCAGATCACACCCCGAAAAAAGCATATGAACACTAATACGTAAAAAGCTACTTTGAATTAGATTTATAGAAGCATCCCAAGTAGAGATGCTTGTTCACACTACATTTAAATTTATGTATGTTGATACAGTTTGAGAAACAAGAAAAAGAGAGGAAATTCTAAAAACAACCGGTTTAAAAAGAAAAGCAACAGTGAAGGGGTGTGATGTTGCTGCTTGTCGAGTGTGTTATTCACGTTGAGGGAGCACAAGTGCTAAACATTTTGTTGAAGTCACCTGTGAATGTTCCTTTTTACTTGCCTCCCCACCAGGGCAGAGTTAGACACGAGGTCGGTTTTTAATGTGGGGAAAATCTAGCTACACGAAAAATGGAGCATTCTGGATAGGCACCAAAATTTAAGTTGTCTCAGTCATGAAGGATTTCTCCTCCACTGACCGATGACAGAAATGGTGAAGTGCAGTACCAGAACACTGTGATCTTGTCTTTTTGTGAATGTTGCTGAGTAGTTAGAATTTTCATTCTCGTGAATCAGCTATTGGTAAATTTTTTTTTATAATTCTAAATGATACGAACCATCCAAAGCAATTTACTAGTATTCAGCCATTGTTTTATCATTCAAAAACTACCGTGTTTAAATATATGGTTAAGTGGCTTTAAAGCGTCACTGCTCACTCATTTTTTGACCAATTTTCAAACAGTTATTACAGTTTATAGATCACCTTTTCAGCTATACTGTGAACAAAATTTTAATTTTCGTTCAATAAAACAAACGTTATGATGAATTTCCTGGTGTTCAAAATCGTAAAAAAAATTTTAGGCCGTAAGCGACGCTTTTTATGATTGGTTTCCATAGTAACATCGTAGCTTCAACGACTACTGTCGGGAAAAGAGAAGTAACTCGTGAAAAAACACAGAGAATGAAAGAATGAAATTGGGAGTATTTTATTGAAAGCAGACGAGTGTCGTACATTGTTATTACATATATGTTTATGGGGGCAAAAAATTAAACAAAGAACAAGTGAATTTATTAAAGAAAATAGTTCCTAATTTAAAGTTCGCCGCCCCTAAAAACACAGAAATGTATATCGAATTGACAATTGTCATTAGAAAAAAGAATATATATATATATATATACATATAGAAAAAAGCTTATTCAATTATATTTCATCCTTTATTTATTCCAATCCTTTTATTTATGAAGCTAGATGTATATTAAATATAATTACAGAGCATATACAAATAAATGACAATATGTCTATATTCTAAATACGAAAATGATGTTCAGTTTGCCGTGTTGAAATGTTAAATTCTTGAAAGCACCTGTTTTGTAACGCAGAAACACTCATATAATTATTATGTCAATTTGATAATGTCAGGGCGGAAAACATTCAAAAGGGTGACATAATAATTATATGATTGTTTCTGCGATACGAAACAGATTGTTCAAACAAAAGAGTTCTGCCAGCACAAACACACGATGTTGAGTCTTTTATGAACTTTTTTCCTCTAGCAGCATTATATTGCCATCATGCATTTCTTTTTATCTAAGGAAAGAACTTCTATTTTTTTTTTAAGAGTATATGCACGAACGGAGACGATATTGACATAATAATATCCGTTTATTTCTGCATAGCGAAACGGATCTGAAAAAAATGTACCGAAATTTGAACGTACTGGAGGAGCTGTATTGAATGAAAAATATATTTGAATCCTGGAATGTTACTGTACATTTATATATATATATATATATATATATATATATATATATATATATATATATATATATATATATATATATATATATATATATATAAAGAGGGTTGACAGCTAGTTACACGCACACTTACCGTCTCTTTCTCTCCAACTCCGGTTTAATTAATACTAGCCTGGGTGCCCAGCGTTGCCCGAGTGTTTGGAGGTGTGTGTTGAGCAAAAAAAAAGTTGTAGTATATAGGCAGGCTCGAACCGGTGACGCGAAGGCAGAAAAGAAAGTGGAGGTGTGTGTAAGGGTGTTGGTTGAGCAAAAAAAAAAAAGGAAAATTGCGAGTGCAAAAAAAATAGGAGTAGTAAGCAGGCTCGAACCCGAACGCACCAGAGGAAAAAGTGGTGAAAAAAAAAAACTGTCTCACCGATGTGCCTACCGTTGTTGTGACGTCATAGGTGGTTGAAATAACGCCTTTTAAGCGACGTCGTGAACTCGAGGGTTTAATGGCTTGCAAAAAATGTTTTCGAAAAAATCGACTCTCCCTGTAGAAAGGTACCCAGTTGAGGGCGAAGGAATTAATGTTTTTGGCCAATTTTCCATATTTATCGTCCGAAGGGTCGAACTCCAAAATGATACCGATCTCATGAAAATCCGTCGCGTCTGTCGAAAGTTTTAGGCAGACATGATGATTGCAACGTCTTGTCAGACGAGTGCCACTCCCTCAGACATTTAAAATTCATGAGCCCAAATGCCTGAGGGAGTATCTATACAAAGATTATGTTACAGAGTCTTAGCTTTGTACGACAGCTAAGTCTCTCTCTCTCGGTTCAAAATGTTGAGATCCAGCAACAAGCAAGAGCAAGATAGCCAGCAACAAATTAAACTGCAGACCAGCTTAATGCGGGTACTGATCTTCCGCTTTATGGTTTTTTTTAATCAGAGATTTGCTTCTCCTAGAAAGGTTGCCTTCACCACGGCTTACGAGAGCCCTCTCTACCCCAATACACATATACACACACACAAATATACACGGTGCTAGTTGGCCGTTGACCCAGAAAAAGAGTTCATTCGCCCTTTGGAAGGTCTTGTTTTTAATCCTTCAGGGAGACTAGCCGCCCTCCTCACCAAACAAGTCTGGTGGTGGAACCAGTTTAGTCGCCGGTGACCCGACCATGAGGCAGGTAGTACTGGGTTACATGGTACCAGTAGCATATGACATGACCTGACACACATACATACATACATACATACATTTAATCAGGCAGATGAGATTTATATTATAGAAGATTATTACTGTTTCCTGTTAATATCCTTTATTGTTTATCATGGACTATCGTAATCTTTTTATTTTTTCCTTTCTCCAGGTCGGGGAATGGGGGGGGGGCTGTAAAAATGTACAAAGTCGTAGCACTTCTTTCTAAAGCCAAGCCTGGGTCTCTTTGGACTTGGGGACCGTCGGCGAATCCTGCTGCTACACCCAGAATCTACCAGCGGCCGCCTGATTGCACCAGAGGATCACCTCACCTTTCAGCATATTCAGGTACACTTTGGTGTTGACTTTCAAGCCAACTTCGAAGATGTGAGGTGGCATGATGTGGCCTCACTTGAAACCACACCAAAGACCATAACTCTACCGATTAGACCACAATGAGAACATAAAGTTGTACAGGAAGACAACAATGTCACGGGTCAAGATCAAAGTGTAGATTCTGTTCTTCAGATGCTGCACTTCAATTTCTTGTTCTCTGTCAGTGGAGGAGAAATCTTTCACGACTGAGACAATTTTTATTTTTGTCCCTTTTCTCCACATTAAAAAACGCCCCTGGTGTCTAACTGTGTCCCGTGGGGGTGGGAGCATTGTAAATAGGAACAATGTCAAACTTCTTTGGCCCATGCAAATACAAACTGATAAGCTCCTTGAATATTTCAAACTTGGAATATTTTTCTAAACAAACAAACAAAAAAGAGGACTTGCTCAATCATTGACATAATCTATTCTTTCGATATCAGAGTGCGAGAGAAAGACCACGAGAAAAAAAATATCAAAATCTGAAATAGGATTTAGAGAATGGAAAGGGAAAGAAGTCAAGGTGATTCTCATTTTAACAGCTTGAATGTCAAAACTGAAGACTACTACTACTACTACTATTACTACTACTACTATAATTAATAATAATGATAATAATAAACGGTTGTTTCGATAACGCAAAGTCATTTGAAAAGGTTATCGAAACAGATGAAGCGTACTAGAAATCTGGATAGACTTAATGCTCACCTAGCCTCTAAGGAACACCACCGATTATCATATATTTCTGATGATGACCTGTGTGAGAACTTCTAGCGAGTACAATAATAATAATAATAATAATAATAATAATAATAATAATAATAATAATAATAATAATAATAATAATAATGATGATGATGATGATAATAATAATGATGATGATGATAATAATAATAACAACAACTAGCAGAACCCGCGGAAATTCAACGGTAGTTGAGATTTTTTAAACACATTATAAATAAATTAAATTAAAGAATAAACTAAAACAAATAACGACGAATTTAAAGCAATTTTTAGTGATGTTTTTTTAACCTTTTAACGCAAAAAGACATTAATTTCATTTTTTTGTTACATTTTTTCAATGAACATTCAACACACAACACATTGTTTTTTTTTCTTGAATAATGTTTTATATAAATTATAAAGTTACAGATGTTAATTCACTTGCACATTTATTTAATTTTTAAAATAAACTATAATAAAAAATACGGTCTCTTTAACATGACTTTAAAAAAACATATTAAATAAAATAGCCAATTTGTAACCGTAAACAAACAGCCATGTTTTGTTTTGTTTTTTTGAAAATTTTTGGAAATGAAATAGTTTTAATGATGTTTAACTGATAAAGAGCGACCATAAAGGGAAGTAATACGTTTCTCATTAATTAATGTTTGCGATGACGATGTTTTTTGTGACACTGGACTACGAACAAGTAAGGTAATATTTAGATAATAATAATAATAATAATAATAATAATGATAATAATGATAATAATAATAATAATAATAATAATAATGATAATAATAATAATGATAATAATAATAATAATGATAATAATAATGATAATAATAATAATAATAATAATAATAATAATAATAATGATAGTAATAATAATACAATGCCAACACCTCGACTGCCGAGGTGATTCCCATTGTAATCGAAAAGTGTATGCCTTCGCATATTTAACTTAACGTCTGTAGCCGAGAAATTCTTCTTTCTTTACGAAAAAAAATCATTTAAAGAAAAAAGGAGAAATTATTTAAAGTACAGAGCAGAAGTTATTTAAAGTAAATGAAAAGTTATTTAGAGAAATGTAAAATTGTCTAAAAGAGATAAATTATTTAAAGAAAAATAACGTATTATTAAAGTTAGGACAAACAAATATTTACATTTTCAGAATCTCGAGCAGTATTTACTACTTAACGCATCACTTGAAAAAAAAAAAAGAAGAAAAACGCAGAAACCTGATATTAGCCCAAGTAAGCTTTTGTACTTTGTTATGCAAGATTTCCTTAAGTAAAATTTGATTTTTATTCATTGAATTGTGTCTTCGGTAGTGAGTGATTTCATCCACTTATTCATTACAAACAATAAAGTTGTTTTTTTTTAACTTTGTTACGAAAATTGCAAAATGTTAAAAGATGAAATAGTTTTCTCAAAATTGATTATTTATATTTTATTAGTTAGGAAAATTTATGTTTCGCAATAAAATAAACTTCTATTTTATGCTGTCATAATTTTCTTACATTTATTCGAATTCAGGAAATGTGTAAAGAAAACTTCCTTAAAAAAAAAAAAGAAACACTCGCACTCGAAAACTTTTTTGTTTGAAATTAATATTTCTTTTTTCTAATCGAAAACTGAATAAAAAAGAAAAGATACATAGGTATGCCTTCGTATACGTAATTTAACGTCTGTAGCTCATAAATTCTTATTTCTGTATAAAAAAAATAAAAAATTAATAAAAGAAAACAATAATAAAAAAATTAATTAAGGAAAACAAGAGAAGTTATTTAAAGTAAAAGCAAAGTTATTTAGAGAAAAGAGCATTTAATATTAAAACAAGTTATTTAGAGAAAAGAAAATTATCCAAATAGACCAGAAAGAATAATTTAAAGAAAATAGCATTATTAAAGTTAGGCTAGACTATAAATATTTTCAATTGCAGAATCCCGAAGAATATTTATGTATTACTTGAAAAAAGGGAAGAAAAGAAACGCAGGAATCTGACATTAACCCAAGTAAGCTTTTCTATCAAAATCTGTATTTAGAATTTGTCCGCTCGCGTGCAAGATTTCCTTAAGAAATGTATGAATTTTTAGATAGAATTTTATCTTCGGCCTTGAGGGACTTCCGTCGAAAAACAAATTGTTTTCAAAAAATATTTATCGTCTTAAAAGATTGTAAAGAAATCTGTAAGAAATTAACAAATAGTTTTATTTTCCCAACCTTTAGATAAACAGTTTACATTTCCGCGTGCCCTGAATTACGTTTAAATATATTTAAATTCATGCAGATTTCGTATTTATTAATACAAAGACATAATTTCCAAAGTTTTAAAAAAATAGCTTGGTGCCATCAACTAGAATCAAAACATTTAGCATTCCAACCGCGTTCTCTGCCGATGGTGTCGTCGATACAAAGATAATGAAGTCTTAATATTAAACGACTTGATCAAATGAATTCAATTTGAGCATGCGCAAAAAGAAATAAAAACATGTCGGCCAGATGAAATGAATATTTCGCATTTCAACTTGCTGATATATATTTGTACGCGTTATTCAACCATACGAACAAAACATTTGCTCGCTATAAGCCATCCTTGGTGTATGATTACTATTTCCTGTAAATTTCAATGTTATGCGACCATTAGTTTAAGAGTTTATCGGCTAAATATTTTCACACATACATAAATATCTACTGTTATATATATATATATATATATATATATATATATATATATATATATATATATATATATATATATATATAGTTAGTAAGTTATAAAATATATATGGCGCCATATATATTTTATAACTTACTAACTAGCTCTACCTACGTATTGAGCACTTTTGAAGTAAATACTTAAAGTTTACGCTTAAATTTATACTTTCGTATATTAATTTTATGTGAGTAAATGAAGTAGTTATATATATATATATCTATCTATCTATCTATATATATATATATATATATATATATATATATATATATAGATAGATAGATAGATAGATAGATATAGATATATAAGTTTAGTGGTTATATTTAAATTCTGAAAAAAAACAAGATATAGACGCATATTCGAATTAAGAATTTATTGTTTGACAAAAGGAATATATAGAAGGGGTTATGTTAACTATATGTATATATACATATATATATATATATCTTTTTATGTATATATATGTGTGTGTGTGTGTGTGTGTGTGTGTGTGTGTGTGTGTGTGTGTGTGTGTGTGTGTGTGTGTGTGTGTACGCTGTGTTACGTCAAAGACTTGTTTGGTCACCGGTGAAATGTACTATTTAAATCACAGCGGAAGAGTCGGCTTGAATATAGATTCACGCCTTTTTATTGCCTCTTTTATGTGTTCGAATCTCACAGTCCGTGCTGGTATCCATTACGTAACTTCTATTATATAATGAGCAGTATAAGGATTGCATCCAGAATAGTTGATATATAAATACCGTGGAGTCTATCCGCTTATGCCAGTATGCGCATGCGTTATCTATTATGATATGCTAAATCGGTGAAGTTTTCACGGGTTCATCGAGTTGAACTTTTTGCAATTAATTCCTTATCATTTGTCCTTAGAAACCTGCACTGATATTTGTTTAAAGAAAAGACATCCTGTCACTTCAAGGTGAACGGATCGAACGACATCGTTTCACATGGGCGACTTCAGAATGGACTGATTGCCACTAAGCGAGACGTCCAGTCTTTTTTTATTATTATTTTACTCACTTTTTTTTTTTTTTTCAAATTGTTACCCATCAGAGTTGTTCGTTCAGACACGTGTGTCTTTGGGTTATGATTATTTACCTCCCCCTGCAGTAGCTTAGACAATATATATATATATATATATATATATATATATATATATATATATATATATATATATATATATATATATATATAAGGTAAACTGTCTGTCTGTGTGTGTACATTTTCCTACCAAATAACTCTGTCAATTTTCAGCCTACAGACTCGAGATTTAACATGAGAGGTATTGAGATTTGTGAAAATATTTTTAATCACTTTTGGACTAGAAATTTGGCTGTCAAGGGGTCAAAGTTCAATGATTTGACCTTTAAAAACTCTACCAAACTCCTCCGGCAATTTTTGGTCTAAACACTTGAAATTTTAAATATAGGTTACTTGTATTTGGATCAAACTTTTTATTTGATTTGAGCCCAAAATGATAAATGTTAAGGGGTTAAAATTGTGATCCAAGTTTTAAAATATTTTACCTCTGCGGTCTCTACCAAATTACTCAGCCACATTTTAGTCTAAACATTTGAAATTTTACATAGAGTGTATTCACAGATAGGGCAAGCTTTTTAATCGTTTTTTGGCCGAAAATCTTGCTTTTATATGCCTGGACTTACTGGTTGTGCGGTGGTAATGGTTTGAAGTTTCAAATGAAAAAGTCAATTATCATGGTTCAATTGTGCTTTAAATAGAAACATTCATTTCGAAACACAAACGCAAAAAAAATTTTTATTTAAATATTTCGTGTGTTCTTTTGCCCTTCATAAAAATGTTTATAGAAATTAAATGAATATGAAACCCTTATGAAAATTTCAATAAAATCGGAAGGTAGTTTTTTATTTTTTTATTCTTTATTTTTTTTTATAAGTCATTGCACTTTACTTGTTCCTATAATTATTGGAACGGTGGAGATCTTTCTAAAATTTTATATTTATGAACTTTACTTGCTCCTATAATTCTTGGAACGGTGGAGATCTTTCTAAAATTTTATATTTATGAACTTTACTTGCTCCTAATATTCTTGGAACGGCGGAGATCTTTCTAAAATTTTATATTTATGAACTTTAGTTGCTCCTATAATTCTTGGAACGGCGGAGATCTTTCTAAAATTTTATATTTATGAACTTTACTTGCTCCTATAATTCTTGGAACGGCGGAGATCTTTCTAAAATTTTATATTTATGAACTTTACTTGCTCCTATAATTCTTGAAACGGTGGAGATCTTTCTAAAATTTTATATTTATGAACTTTACTTGCTCCTATAATTCTTGGAACGGTGGAGATCTTTCTAAAATTTTATATTTATGAACTTTACTTGCTCCTATAATTCTTGGAACGGCGGAGATCTTTCTAAAATTTTATATTTATGAACTTTAGTTGCTCCTATAATTCTTGAAACGGTGGAGATCTTTCTAAAATTTTATATTTATGAACTTTACTTGCTCCTAATATTCTTGGAACGGCGGAGATCTTTCTAAAATTTTATATTTATGAACTTTAGTTGCTCCTATAATTCTTGGAACGGCGGAGATCTTTCTAAAATTTTATATTTATGAACTTTACTTGCTCCTATAATTCTTGGAACGGCGGAGATCTTTCTAAAATTTTATATTTATGAACTTTACTTGCTCCTATAATTCTTGAAACGGTGGAGATCTTTCTAAAATTTTATATTTATGAACTTTACTTGCTCCTATAATTCTTGGAACGGTGGAGATATTTCTAAAATTTTATATTTATGAACTTTACATGCTCCTATGATTCTTGAAACGGTGGAGATCTTTCTAAAATTTTATATTTATGAACTTTACTTGCTCCTATAATTCTTGGAACGGTGGAGATCTTTCTAAAATTTTATATTTATGAACTTTACTTGCTCCTATAATTCTTGGAACGGTGGAGATCTTTCTAAAATTTTATATTTATGAACTGTACTTGCTCCTAATATTCTTGGAACGGCGGAGATCTTTCTAAAATTTTATATTTATGAACTTTACTTGCTCCTAATATTCTTGGAACGGTGGAGATCTTTCTAAAATTTTATATTTATGAACTTTACTTGCTCCTATAATTCTTGGAACGGCGGAGATCTTTCTAAAATTTTATATTTATGAACTTTACTTGCTCCTATAATTCTTGAAACGGTGGAGATCTTTCTAAAATTTTATATTTATGAACTTTAGTTGCTCCTATAATTCTTGGAACGGTGGAGATCTTTCTAAAATTTTATATTTATGAACTTTACTTGCTCCTATAATTCTTGAAACGGTGGAGATCTTTCTAAAATTTTATATTTATGAACTTTACTTGCTCCTATAATTCTTGGAACGGCGGAGATCTTTCTAAAATTTTATATTTATGAACTTTAGTTGCTCCTATAATTCTTGAAACGGTGGAGATCTTTCTAAAATTTTATATTTATGAACTTTACTTGCTCCTATAATTCTTGGAACGGTGGAGATCTTTCTAAAATTTTATATTTATGAACTTTACTTGCTCCTATAATTCTTGAAACGGTGGAGATCTTTCTAAAATTTTATATTTATGAACTTTACTTGCTCCTATAATTCTTGAAACGGTGGAGATCTTTCTAAAATTTTATATTTATGAACTTTACTTGCTCCTATAATTCTTGGAACGGTGGAGATCTTTCTAAAATTTTATATTTATGAACTGTACTTGCTCCTAATATTCTTGGAACGGCGGAGATCTTTCTAAAATTTTATATTTATGAACTTTACTTGCTCCTATAATTCTTGGAACGGTGGAGATCTTTCTAAAATTTTATATTTATGAACTTTAGTTGCTCCTATAATTCTTGGAACGGTGGAGATCTTTCTAAAATTTTATATTTATGAACTTTAGTTGCTCCTATAATTCTTGGAACGGTGGAGATCTTTCTAAAATTCCAGTTCCTTTCCATGTCGTTGGTAGCTCGTATTCTGCACCTACGTTCTGTTCAAGCCATTATGATTAAGAAGATTGACTTTAATTAGGGTTGCTACTTGAACTTGTCCCACATTACTAAGTTTGGTTTAACAGCTTGGTTTTCTATTTTCATTTAATGCGTCCATTCAGTCTCGAAAGACAAAGGATACCTCCTGTATAGGCAACTGCGCGTGTAATTGTGAGGTAAGGGCTGCGCAATCTTAACCACACCTATCCTTAATCGGCACTGTTTGGGTCCAATGGCAAGGAAAAGTCCAGAACGACTGGAAACAATGCCGCGATAAGCGGAGAGCACATACAACACCTAGAAGTCTCAAATTGTCACCCATTTAGTACTGACCAGAGTCAACATTACTTATTTCGGTGATCCAGCGTGACTATGCCGTATGACTATGATATTCCTTTAGCTATGTATATAGCTAGAGGAATATCATAGTTATAGTGGATGGTGCATCACTTATTTCCGACTGTTCTTTCTGGTTCTCAGTGCGTGTGATTGTGTTAACCAATCAATGTTTTATAAATAGCAAGTGATTTGCTATGAGACATAATAGTCGAAAAATTGCCGCCTGTAAGTAAACATTAGACAACATTACCTTCTTTGTTTGTATTTAGACATCGTTGGCGGAGAAAAAGTACAGAAAATGGAAGCTCTCTTTTCTACGCGACTTCATCCATAGGAGTCACGCCATCAACAAGAAGACTCAGGAGAAATAATTAGTTAATGAAATTTAACAAATTACTCAATGGCTTCTTGTTTTCTTTTTTTTTTGTTTTTTTTTTTGTTTTTTTTGGGGGGGGGTCCTCATCGTATAAGGCTAGCATTATGGGGTTAGGGGACGTCTATTTACCTAAGTTTACTTCGCCGCAGCAGCTGTCTAAGCAAATAAAATTCAAACGCCGAAGTACTATCAACACGAGAGAAAGAGAAACAAAAACAAAACAAAAACCTTAATCTCGCTACTACGCACACACCAACAGCACACTTTTTTTTTTAGATATAAATGCGTCTACATATCTCTAAAATAAGGGTCTGTCTTTCTGTCCGACTCTAATATTAAATGTGTATCATTAAACGTGTATATTGAATGGGCAAATCTAAAAAGATTAACTCTTCTTGAACTAAAAATGTTTTTGCGGTGTGCCAATGCAAAGCACAGCATTTGCCTAAAGATTAACATTCAGGTCACTACAGAAAGGATAGATCGATGGGTGCATTCAATCCTATATTTGGCGTTCATATTTCTCAGTACTAGAGCTTACACTTGTCTATGGAGTGTCCGCGTAAAAGTAGCCCGATCTCTCTAATCTTTCTCTAATCATTTTTTTTTTTCAGATTACCAGATTAAGCGGCCCATTTAAAAGTAGCCCGATTTTCTTTCTCCGTTTTTTTTTCAGATTAAGCGGCCTGTTTAAAAGTAGCCCGATCTATCTAATCCTTCTCTTAACGACCAACTGACACCACAAAACAAAATGCAATTCTTTTGCAAACAAAATGGTGCTACGTGCCACACGTCTCACAGATCACTGACACAAGTTCATGGCATGTTTACGAAACAGAGAGCAATAAGCAAAGGGTTATGGCCACCATGTTCCCCGGACTTGTTATTATGGATTTTTATATGTTGGGGGGGGGGCTTCATTACAAATAATTTATGCAAATAATGCTCACAATCTAGACCAACTAAAGGAAAACATTACCAACACAATTAGGAGATCTACAGGCAGCATCTGCAAACGTTGTTAAATGTGCCCGGAAGTGTATGGATGTCAACGGGGAGAACTTCCAGCATCTTTTATAACACTACGAGTAATTTAAACAATACTACCGGTAATTTAACAATAAAAGAATGTTCCGCCTCGCTACTACATTTTGGGCTACTTTTAAGTGGGCCACGCTGTGTAAATTAATTAACTATATATTAATGAGGTCACTAACTTTATTATACCCTTCCGAAATCAGTGCATCTCATTAAAGATTTGATATATGAAAAATACAAACGTTATCAAACTTATTGAACACAAGTTTATATTTGTAAATTAATTAATGAAGCAAACTACACAGAAAACCATTAATAAATATTTGAAAATATTAAGATGATGATGCCTGAAGATTTTGCCGAAATAACTGGATTCCATATTAATTCTTTCTGAAAATTCATATTTAAAAGGACGTGTGACATGGTGGATAAAGTACTTGATAAAATTCAGTTGTAAAGTTACACTCTCCAGGAGGTTGAAAGTCCAATCCGCGGTGCAGGCGATACTCAAAATAAGATTCCGAATTACTTAGGACTTTTACCTAGTTATGGCTCACGGAACGAGAGCATGCTACCCTCGTGGGTAGTATGCTCGTAAAGTATTCCATTCGAGATTTCGTGGAGATTCCCGAGTTAGTTAAGATACACTTAAAGAAGGCCGGAAGTTACAGCGATCAAAACGTTGTGTAAATAACTCTCAATATGAGAATAGTAGTCCGAAGAGTGCAAATAATACGAAGGACTAGTATACCATAAGCAAAACAACTACGCCAATACCTATTGAAAACGACCCATAACATACAAGTAACTGAACACAAGTTGCTAATGTTATCAATGGTTGTGAGGGAGATTGAGGTTCATAATTTCCTGTAATTAAATGAAACGGCACCGTTTGGGTTCTCAAAGAAATCAGCAATAATGTCACGATCGATGTGTTAGTGATGAGAGAGAAACGCCCATATTACTACATTATTTGGCATCGACCCCATTAAGCTGCTCGGCGACGTTCGCATCATACAGTCTGGTAGGTTGAAATTTGAAAAGACATGAGTCTTTTGTGCAGTCCTTCGCATCAACGAAGCTGACTTGACTGCAAAATTTGACGAAAAGCGGGGGTTACAGCGTGGAAATAGTAAAAAAAAATGACAAACTATCTCTACCAACTGTTTGCATATATCTTGCCTGCTTACGTCAACTGTGTTTTTCCATCTGCCTTAATGCCGTCGTAAATTACTGTCATCTGCCTTTTCCCCTATTTTAAATGGCTGCTCTAAAAGCAAAACATCATTATTACCATAAAATTGGTAAATATTCATCCTTAGCATCAAACATCCTCACTAGTATTAGTGCGTAATTACCAGGCCTATGACAACAGCATATTCTTATCATTGCTTTAACTTTGGAGTATATATCTGACACAGAGTTAATCAACCGAGAACAATATCACTTTATATAAAAGCATATAAGCTATCAACGGGTACACACCCGAGAGTCAAAACAATGCAAAGAATATTCTGTTGTCTTAGCCTTAGTAATTACAAGCACTAGATATTTAACTATGAAAACGAGACTTTTACAGATATGAATGTCCAAAATGACCTATGATCTTTCTCTACCTTTTTTGGACGCTAACTTATTCAAATAATAATAACTAGTGGCATCTGTGGAAATTCCATATCCATATGTAATATATTGAAGTTAACATTCTGTAGATGTTCAGTGTAAATGGAGACGCTCTGATATTATTGAAGCTTTTTTGTTAAAACCGCAAAAGTATTTACGAGGGGAGTGCAATAAGTAATGCCCCTGACCCACTTACCATGGCAGTAGAGCAACGAAACTTGGCACAGTAATGGACCCAGGTTTCATCCTGTGTAATCAGTCTTTTGAAAAACTTTGACTCATCTCCAAATTCATCCTCAAGCACTCGATGCGTTTTTGCTTCTGGAATGGTGTGAGCAACCTGGGAATCCATCTGGCAGACACCTTATGCATATGCAAAAAGTCATGAATTATAGTTTCCACAGACACTATACTTATCTTGAAATCTTGGACTATTTGGCGAATAGTAATGGTCGATTTTCCAAAATGGCAGCCTCAACTTGACAGACAGATAGATGCCTCATCAATGACAGAAGGGAGGCAACCAGGTCTGGGAGCTGTTTCCACAGACTTCCGGCCATGTTTGAATTCACGATGTCAGCGTTTGACAAGGTCAAAAGAGTGGGCATAATCACCATAAGTTTCTTTCATTTCATCAAAAGTCTCCTGTGGTGTGCGTCCTTTCAAATACTAAAACCGTATCGCTGCTCGACATTCAACAGGCTCCATTTCACACCTGACTCAGTTCAAACACCTGAAAAACAGAAACCACAATTAGTTCAGAGCTGTAATTTGCCACATAACCCGTAAAGATATAAATCATTGCACATGCAAAATTTCAGCTAGATCAGACAACTGAAAGTAGGTCAGGGGCATTACTTATTGCACGCCTCTCGTATCTAAGCTAGCACGAACGCTCGGCAAAGCCTGATCGTAAAGTACGCTTGAATTTGATATTTTAATTCTTGCAGTTATTGTATATATTATTATAGAGTTAATCCTCTATCGATTTTAATACATTATAAAGTTGCGATTTCAAAATTTAAAAAATATATATCCATATGACTTGGGTGCATTAGCTTGAATGGAAATCGAAATAAAAACTTGTGAAAAAAATATATGTATATCTTAAGTTATATATCTATAACTTAAATTCCTTCAGCCATAACCGAAACCAAAACTTATGAAGAATTCTTGATAAAATTATTTTTTTTAAAATAGATAACTTAAGTTCCATCAGCTATAATCCAAACCGAAAACTTATGAAGAATTCTTGGTAAAATTATTTACGACACGAAATGGAAGTACATAACAATTAAACAACTCTGATGTAAGCGTGACACAGAAAATATCACACACGCTATCGTATCATTCAAACACACTAGTGTTTAAATATATGGTTAAGTGACAGTTTTAGTCATTTAGAACTGCTTTAAAGCTTCGCCGCTTACTCATTTTTTGGCCAAATTTCAAACAATTATTACAGTTTATAGATCTCCTTCTCAGCTATATTGTGAAAACAAAAGTTTTCAATTTTCGTTCAGTAAAATAAAAGTTATGATGAATTTACTGGTGTTCGAAATGGTAAAAATTCGTAAGGAGGTGAGCAACGTGTTTTATGACTGGTTTCCATAGCAACCACGCCGCTTCAGCGACTACTGTTGCTATCAATTCACCGCTCTCGCGAAAAGAGAAGTAACAAGTGAAAGAGAAATTGAAAGAATGAAAAGGAGACAATTTGTGGGATTTCTTGGAAGCAGACGAGTGCCGTACATTGTTATTACATATGTGTATGTTATGTTTATGGGGACAAAAAATAAGACTGAAATTAAACAAAGAACAAGTGAATTTATTGGAAGTCTAGAAAAATCATGATTACAATTGAACAATGCGAGTATGAAAAGTATTATGGCTAAACTTAAACATGGAAAAGTACAGGACTAGTTGTTAAAATAGGAAACGAAAAGGACAAGATATTCTAGTAAAAATATAGTAAATTTATAACTTAAAATATTGCAGCATTAAGAATTTTGTTTCTTAAATTCAATTTATAACACCATATAATCAGTTCTTAATGCTGTAATATTTTAAGTTATAAATTTATTATAATTTTTACTAAAATACGAGGGGTATGCAATAAGTAATGTCCCTGGCCTACTTCCAGTTTTCTGATCTAGCTGAAATTTTGCATATACAATGATTTATATCTCTACGGGTTATGTGGCACATTACAGCTCTGAACTAATTGTGGTTTCTGTTCTATAGGTTTTTGAATTGAGCAAGTGTGAAATGGAGCCTGTTGAATGTCGAGCAGTGATCCGGTTTTTGTATTTGAAAGGACGCACACCACAGGCAATTTTTGATGAAATGAAAGAAACTTATGGGGATAATGTCCCATCATATGACCTTGTAAAACGCTGGCATCGTAAATTCAAACATGGCCGGAGGTCTGTGGAAACAGCTCCCAGACCTGGTTGCCTCCCTTCTGCCATTGATGAGGCATATGTCCGTCAAGTTGAGGCTGCCATTTTGGAAGATCGGCGCATTACTATTCGCCAAATAGCCCAATATTTCAAGATTAGTACAGGGTCTGTGGAAACTATCATTCATGACCATTTGCATATGCATAAGGTGTCTGCCAGATGGATTCCCAGGTTGCTCACACAATTCCAGAAGCGAGAACGCGTCGAGTGCTCGATCATGAATGTGGATATGTGCCAAGAAGATGAGTCAAGTTTTTCAAAAGATTGATTGCACAGGATGAAACCTGAGTCCATCACTATGATCCAGAGACCAAGGCCCAGTCAATGTAGTGGAAGCACTTGGACTCACCACCTCCAAAGAAGGCAAGGGCGCAGACCTCCGCTTGCAAGGTCATGCTCACATTCTTCTGGGACCAGGACGGAGTAGTGATGACAGATTTCCTGGCAAAGGGTACCACAATTACAGGAGCCTATTATGCTTCACTTTTGAGGAAATACGGTGAAGCTGTCAAAATCAAGAGGCGGGGCAAGATCAACAAGGTACCCTCCTCCTGCAGGATAACGCTCCGGTCCACAACTCGCATGTTGCCAGATCAGAAGCACGGGCGTGTAGTTATGAAATCCCCTCTCCCCATTCTCCCTACTCTCCTGACCTTGCACCCTCTGACTTTCACCTCTTCCCAGCCATGAAGTTGTTTTTGAAAGGAAAACGTTTCCCAGATGATGCAGCCTTGATTTCTGAAGTCACGTCTTGGTTGGAGGACCAACCTTGGGTGTTCTACAAAAACGGTCTCCAGAGCTGCATAAAACGATGGGAGAAATGCATAACTCTGGGTGTTTCCTATGTAGAGAAAAACTAATAACTGTGCCAAGTTTCGTTGCTCTACTGCTATGTCAAGTGGGCCAGGGGCATTACTTATTGCACGCCCCTCCTATCTTCTCCTTTTCTTTTTCCAGTTTTAACAAGTAGTCCTTTACTTTTACATGTTTAAGCTTAACCATATAACTTTTCATACTCGCATTTTCTGTTGTATTAATATTAGATCAGAAGAAGGAATTGAGAAATAAAAAACAGCAGTGACAATTAAATTTGTTGTATAAAAAATAATGAGCTTCCAGATAAAACGAATAGAAACTGGGAAAATTGATAGACCATTGATGATATACATACACTGATGGTATATATATATATATATATATATATATATATATATATATATATAGAGAGAGAGAGAGAGAGAGAGAGAGGGAGAGTGATACGAGGTGCCTTCAATGAGTACCCAGCCATTTTTACAGGCATTTAAAATTGCAGTAGACTCTTAGAAAAATCCTTATGTTATTGCTATACATCTTATGAGATGACATGCAGGATTGTCAAGAGAATTAA
The DNA here is from genome assembly GCF_053919585.1 of Euprymna scolopes. Lineage (NCBI taxonomy): Eukaryota > Metazoa > Mollusca > Cephalopoda > Sepiida > Sepiolidae > Euprymna > Euprymna scolopes. The sequence continues at coordinate 156,983,506 of NC_136482.1, read as the reverse complement.
CCATGTGAAGGATGCGATGGTTGACCAGTGACCAGAAAAATGTGGATTCGATACCTTGATATGGCGAAGATGCTGCAATTGTTTATCAAGGCAGAGCGCACCGAAAACTGGAATTTGTACCTTGACGCTGTAAGGAAAATGCTGGAAATATTCGCTGCGCCAGGACACATGATAAAGGAAAAGTCGGCCTACTTGCACTTGTAGTAAATAGAGGGAGTGCCGAAAAGCCATTCTGAAGTGTACCGATAATTTTCTTAAGGATTCCTTGTGATTAGACGGAATGATCGCTACTGGGTTGGCTTGTCGACGGATCTGGTTATTGGACAGGTGCTGATGAGAAGCATAAAAGTGTCGAGGTCTTACTTATGGCAGAAGAATGGATGAAATTCAATGATTGGTTTGGATGTTATCACTGCCAGCGTGCGCTGAAATCAAGTTTACAATGCCAGAACTAGCAGGCATTTGTTATGGCACTAGTGACTAGCACCAGGAGGTTGCTTCGGCAAGAAAATAGCGAGATGTAAGAGATAACTGAAAGCTCCTTACGTTTCTTCACACATGTGACCCTTTCACGGAAGATCCGTCCATTCACAGCATTTCAAGTGGAGTAACTGGATGGAGGTAAAAACGTGAATGTGAACAGAGCAAACTCCATAGAAGAGGCAATTATACCTTCAATGGCTGAAGAAAATCCCCACGAGTACATTTAAAGAAAGGATTGGGTCAAAAGTTTCGCTCAACAAAGATGTAAATAGTTGAGACTGATCCACAACTATTCAAGAGACGGTGTGTGCTATCTACCAATGAACACTCAACTCCGCAGCAGCAAAAACATTTCCAGTATGAGTTTTGTGGTTACCATATTATGTATTTATTTCAGTTTTTAATTCATGTTTGATTCCTTTTATTTGATAATAGATTTTCTCGATTACAGATTTCCTGATATCTAGCAAGATGGTTTTATTTACGATGATTCTATTTATTTTCAGTTAGTGCGAGGGGAATCTATTTCTATACTTTCCCTTAAACACGTCAGTTGGACTTCTATTAAGTACAATAATATTTTTTTAATGGAGAGTAGACAATGCATTGTGGATGCGCTATCAGCAGCTCTCGTTACTCTCACTTCTCTTTATTTGTCTCTTAGTCCTTTTCTGACAGCGCTGTATTCTAGGTTGGCAGTATTTTGTTTGAACAGTCGCTAGAGCTGTCGGAAATTTTCTGTTTCTGTATCTATCCTTGTGGCCATGTCACTAGTAAGAGTGCTGGAAGTAAACGTTTTATCTGGGCTGACGTTTTACGCCTGATAGTCAGAGATCCGAACCTTGGATTAACCACTAAGGAGGCTGTCCTACCAGCAGATACAAAGTACTGGGGCTGCTGTATTTGGTGAATGGATACTGGACCATGCAGTAGCTTCTGGTGGGGCTACTCGATGCCATATTAGTAGGTAATTGTTGCGGTTTTACCTTATCGTATGCTATAAATAATTATTTTATTTCTTCATTTCTTTTTCTCTCTTATTTTCCCTCTCTTCCCTGCTCTAAACAAGTCTGCCAACCTAGTCCACAAATCCGAAAACACCATCATGAAAAGTTTCCAGAAAAAATACACGATTAAACTCGGATCTCCAATATCCAACGTAGACGCCACTACCTTTCTCTTTTTCCAACATCAGCGGTCTACGTTCCAACCTTCCAGAGGTTGAAACACAATTACAGGAGACTAAACCAGACCTATTATTCTTAAGGGAAACTGGCATTGGATCAACTATTTCCCTAGACGAGTTCGTAGTTAAAGGATACTCTAACTTAACTTTCAAATCTTACCCCCAAAATCGCTATAGGAATGGAATGTGTGCCTACATTAAAGATGGCTTTCCATGTGGTAGGGACATCTCCAGAGAAGATCCTAAATTACTTTATATGTGTTTCCGTGTTGCACTTGCTCAAACTACTGCATTTATATTTGTTCTCTATCGTCCCCACAACAGCTTTAAAAACATATCTGAGAAAATTGACCACATCCTGTCTGCTCATCCTTCAGCTAACATTCACGTTTGTGGAGACTTCAATGTTCACAATGTGGAATGGTTAACCCAATCAAACAAAACAGATCATGGTGGAAGGTTCTGTCACGATTTCTCTATTGCTTATGACCTCACTCAGATTGTTCATGAACCCACCCGTGTGCCCGATACTGACAGTCAGTATGCAAGTCTCCTAGACCTTTTTCTCACAACTTGCCCTGAGCTATGCTTATCTTCCGTTCTGTATCCACTGGGATCTTCTGACCACTCATTTGTATCAGTTAAGATAAAAACGAAATGTATTAAGTCCTCGGGCGTACCTCTCCATCGAACAGTATATCGGTACACTATGGCTGACTGGGATATATATCGATACACTATACACCTGGATAGCTTCCGTTCATTTATATCAGATTTATTTCTGCGTTCCATGTTTAAAAAGGATGTGTCTTCTATAGTATCAGACCTGGCAGAATGGTTAATTGTAGGTATAGATCGATTCATACCCTCAAAAAGTCAGCAAAAACCTGACAGCCAACCATGGTTCTCTCCAGAATGTGCTGCTACCATTGCGCACATAAATCATTTTTTCCATTGCTTCCAACGTAATAGATGTACTGAGACTAGAGCCGTTTTCAGGACTGCCAGCAACCTCTGTAAAAGAGTAATAAAGAATATAATAGAGTTGTATGCTCAGTTCGTCAAGTCCAAAGTAGCTGAGCAGCGGTTTGGTTCTCACCAGTTTTGGCAAATAGCTAACAGGATCCTGAACAGAAGCGTGTGCTCTATCCCAACTATCATCAATGGACTTGAGGTAATCTTGTAAGCATCAGACAAAGCCAAACTCTTTGCCAATAACTTTGCAGCTAATTTTACCTCATGCGACCAAGGCCGCCAACCCGCAGTATTTCCTCCTTATCGGAAAATACTCTATGCGATATACAAATATATGTGCGTGAAGTTGCCAAGCTAATCAAAAACCTTGATAACAGTAAAGCAACTGGCCCTGACGGCATTCATAGACAATGGCAGTGGCTAAAAAAGTTTCAACCAGAACTAGCTCTCATACTTACAAAGCGTTGTCTCAAGAAAAATTGCTTCCCAATTCCCTGGAAAACCTCGTTAGTGTGCCCTGTATTTAAAAATTCAGGTGATCGGTCTTTCTAAGCCACCTGCTCTTGACATATCAAAGGCGTTTGATAGGGTGTAGGTTAAAGGTCTACTGGGCCCAACTCTCTTCCTAATCTACATTAATGATCTTCCAAATCACATCCATACATCATTCGTAGACATTTATGCTGAAGACACTCCCATCTATGACAGTACATCAAAAACCGTTAACGACCAATTTCTCTCTGATTCTCTCTCCTCTGATCTTGAGCATGTGGTACAATGGAGAAAGAAGTGGCTGGTTACGTTTAATGCATCTAAAACCAAACTTCTGTCTTTACATCTTCAACGTTCTGATCCCTATCTGGCATCAATTGAAATGAATGACTCTCATCTTGAGGAGGCTCCATGGGTTTGGCCGTTACTCCTGATTTAAAATGGAACACGTACATCAAATCTGTTTCCAAGGACGCTGGGAAAATGGTGGGATCCTTCTACCGATCTAGTATATATCTCACTGCTGATGCAATTTTCTACCTATATAAGAGCCAGGTACGTCCAAGGATTGAGTAATGTTGCCACATCTGGGCAGGAGCTGCTAGAAATATCTTATCCTGCCTTGACAGAGTCCAAAACAGACTTCGTAGCCTAGTGAGGGAATCCCTTTTCTCTTCCTTGCAACCTCTTTCTCACAGAAGAGACGTTGCGAGCCTCTCTCTGTTTTATCGTTATTTTCATGGCAAGTGCTCGTCTGAACTTTAATCTATGCCCCCCTCGCCAATCTTTCATAAGAAACACTCGTCTTGCTGAAAATAATCAATAATTCCACCCACTCTTTATCTGTGCCTAATCCTAATCGTTTGATCTGTTTTTCCCTTTCTTTTTCTCCTTTCCTACTGCTAACTTTAAACAACATTACCTTTAACTAGTTCTTGGCAAGAAATGTTCTTTGGTCTGTTTATGAACTTGTTCTGTAGTGGTTATGCAAGAGCCTTGTCCCAGCATTCGACCAACTGACCATTCTTTTATTGTAAATTGTACTTATTTTGTACCTTATTTTTTATGAAATGTCAGGAATTAATGTGAAAATCGTTGCCTAGAAAAAGGCTTCGTCTGTTTATGTACCTTTTATATTCGTATTTGTATAAGAAAAAAAAACATGAAAACAATGGCAGCGGTTAATCATTCTCTAGTGTTAGTTTATTATTAAGCATATACTTACCTATCATTACAATTTAAGACACGAAGAAAATGACTTAGAGTTGTCCCTGTGTGGGTTTTCATTGCTAATTTTATAAAGGTTTTCTGTCAAGAAAAACGTTTATTATTATTCAGTATCTGTCAGAATTAATGAACATACTTGTCAGGAAATGTCATGAATTTTAGATCTCGAAATTTTAATATAATGCTTAATGCCTCTCGTCAGTGCCTCTTTTATCTCCTCAACTCTCTTATAACGACAACCTCTAAGGTATTCCTTGAACATAGGAAATAACCAAAAGTCACACGGTGCAATGTCTGGACTATAGGGATGGTTAGGAACTGCCTTGATTCTCATGACAACGTATTTCTTTCTGATCTTCTCTGAGCACACTTGGGCACAAACTTCGCGCAAATCTTTCGCTAATAATTGTGTGTACAGTTCCCACACTGACATCAAACTATGCACTTATTGGCTCTGTAGACACACGACGGTCATGAAATTCTCGATTTGGTTAATCGACTCGTGTTCTGACTTCCTTACTCCTCCCACACTTCTAATCATCCCTAACTGTCTCCCTGTCTTCCTTAAGTCTCTTATGCCACTCAAAAAATTGCTGCTCGCTCCACAACAAAAACTAGTTTATTTATTCTGATCTTTGTAATTGTTGTTTCACCACGTTTTCCTCAACTCATCCTCTGGCCTTCTTCAGGTAGTTAACCGCGACGGGATAGGAATGTTCAGTCCTGTCGCGATTAAGCAGCTGAAGAAGGCCAGAGGACTAGTTGGACGAAACATGGTTAATATACTCATATCAAATGGTTCCCAATGAAGAAAAAATCGTTTAGCCCCAAAGGCTGTAAATAATGTTCCATAAAACTAAACGGAACACTAATGAACAAATTTTTTATTTCCAGAACTACCAATCTATGAAACACAATACCACTGAACTGCCTGCAAGCTGATTAAAACATGGTCGTTTTAAAGTTTATTATTAACAAATTCTTGCCGAATTAGCTTTTTAAATAGACATATTTTGATCAATTACAATCACAGTGTTGTTTCACTATCCATCTGAAAAACTAATTAACTTTTATCCTCGAGTGGTATTTTGGCATTGATAAGTAGTTACTCTTTAGTACATAAAAAAGACAAAAATGCAATTAGTTCATTCATCTTTCACTTATTGTTCAAACAGCACAAACAGTTCTGTTACTTTTCAAGCTGACCTTGTGTATGAAGAACCAACAACCCTGCACCTGTTGGCAAGGGCGTCTTGGCAACTCCAAAAAACATCTGAAATCTGTAAGGGTAGCAAATATGGAATGCAGTGATACGTACATCTGTTCACATATTTGAAGTTAATTACCCAAACATTTTAATTAAAAATAAGCGCGTTTTAACAAAAGTGTCTCTAATAAAAAATAAATAAATAAATAAATAAATTAAAAAATAAACAATGTATCTGTCGGAGTAATGTGCTGGCAAAGAACATAAAGAACAACATTCCGAAATAATTACATTACGGCAACTTTAGAAGGTCGAAATTTTATATTATAGATAAAAAAAAAAGAAAAGACATTTAAAAAAAAAAAGAAGAAAATGGGTTAATCTTTCTTGCAACTTTTCACTAACTTATATTTGCTACGTCCTTTTAAATTGATCTGGCTTCTTCCCTCTTCTCTGGGACAAACAACCCGTGGTTTTCGCTGAAAGTATTTATTTAGTACTAAAAGTATAAAACCGATGTTGCTTGGGATTTAATAACTATACCCCTTTTCACTAAAGTCACAGCATTAAATTATTACATTACTTTTTACTGTCCATATTCACTCGTAATAGACTATTCTAATCATTATAAAAAAAAACCGTGTCAAAAATTCCCGTGTGGAATTATCATGACTTACGTGACACTACAGACTGTGAAATCAACAGTCGAAAAATATCAACAACTTGTTTTTTTATTCCCTTTCTTGTACAATATATTCATTTTTACATAAACCTGTTGATCGAGCCTTCTTTATAACCTTTTTCATACGGTCACAAGAAGCGATCAAATACTCGAACTGACAACGTGGTATTCAAATATCTCGACGACATTGACCTTGTGAGGAAGTATTCGAACGAACAAAATAGTGTTCCAGAAATACTAACGACGAATCATTCAGAAAGTCGATACCATAGAACGGGACGACTTGCACTGAACTCTACAAGATTCTGAAAACTTTTTAAAAGAAGAAAAAACAAACAAACAAAGAGAATAATGTTGTTTAACCAGTAAAAAGTTATTAATGAAAAATTGATAAGTTGATTTTTTTTTGTTGTTAAACTAAAAATTGACTCGTTTTTCTTTCTTTATGCCTTCTCTCAAAAAGAAAATTAAATGTTGTGCCCAAAAGAACTTGATTTTAACGTTTTTCTAGCATGGAAAAAGGTGAACTTTAATTAAGAGAGAGAGAGAGGCGATTACAAAATCTATATTATATTGATCATTAAGGAAAAAGGCTATATGGAAAATAGTAAATTGCATTTACACGTTCACAGCCATATTCAGTTTCTTTCTCTTCTTTAAAGAGAAAAAATAAGCACAATGGAGGACTGTAAATCAACTATGGTAGAGCTGCAGAAATACCAATTGGAACAACAACAACAACAACAGAAAAAATTGCTATTGAAATAATAAGAGAAAGCAGGCTTATTGCTACAAACTTTTAACAGATAAATACCGAGTAACGGAAATTAGCATAGCATTTTCAAAAACGCAGTCTAGACCGCGGAAGAAGACAAAACTTTCGCCTCGTAGTTTAGAATGTATAAGGTTCTGCATTGATTGTGCCGATCAGACAGATTTTAAAAAGACCACTTATTACTTCGAAAACCATTGTCCACAAAACATAATAAATTCGTATAGATTATCCAATGTCGTAATAAATTATCCAATGTCTCAGTCCCATCAAGGAGACCTTTCAATAGCTTCTGAGCTTCCTTAAGATCTTTATTTTCAGGAAATGACTCTTCTGCATTAATGTTGGGCCGATCATCCTCAGTGACATGTGAAACTGGCAAATCATAGGCTTTCACTACAAAAATAGAGTCAACTAAGAAGTGGGCACGAATGGTTCTTGAAATTGCTTTACCACTTAGCATGTGCTTCACTGTGTTTTCAGCCTACACGAGTTCAAAAAGTTCTTGCGATCTAGAACTTGTCATCAAATGACCAATTGACCCCAGCAAGCTCATCTGTGTATGAAGCTCACCAAGTTGCAAGACAAATTATATCAGGAGATTGGAACAAGGCTGTCATTCGATTATCATCATTGCTTTGTACCGAAGTGGCTGATCGAATCTTAGGATTGGTGTAATTTTATTTTTCTTAGCTTAATCACTAATATAACATAACGTTTAGTACATGCAGGTTGGGTTATCAGGGTCCATGTCGATCATTGATAAAAAAAAAACTGTGTCTGATTTCCCAGGATATGTTCCCTTGTGCACTGACTGCATAAGGCATGACTATGCCTGACCAGGGATGTAAAATTAGTGAAACGTCTCAAAGGATGGCCACATTAGTAGTGGAATCGACAACTTTCTTGACCTGGCTTTGTGTGTGTGTGTGTGTGTGTGTGTGTGTGTGTGTGTGTGTGTGTGTGTGTGTGTGTGTGTGTGTGTGTGTGTGTGTGTGTGCGTGCGTGCGTGCGTGCGTGCGTGCGTGTGTGTGTGTGGGGGGGGGGTGTACGTGCGTTTAGTATTTGTGTATTTATTATGGAGTTCTTTAAATGTCACTAGCGTTTTTTTTTTTTTTTTTTTTTTTTTGGGGTTTTTTTTTTTTTGATGTGGTGTGAATCTAGGTACTTGATGTTGATCCTTCCAACCGTTATTATATCTTCTGACCTGAATTCTTGGAAATGGTTTTGCTTTAATTTTCCCGGGGAAAAAGATTCTATGATGCCCATACAGTGAAATGTGTTTTGAATACATCAATATTCCTTACATTATGGTTCACATTATCAGCTACGGACAAATTCAGTTTCAACATGGGAGAGAATTTTAGAGCCATGAACAACAGAAGCACTTCTTTCGAAATTCTGGACTTCCGAGTAAAATGAAGAGAAGCCATGCTTATTCGAAGTAAGGACTTTTATCCAAATTGATCATGCATTTTCACAGATAAACAAAACTGCAAAAGTGCAAAAACTCTGGGTTTAACAGACTGCATTATCGCTAGATCTATTGATGCAAGTTTCAAAGCATTGCCTTTGCCTGCAAATATTTTCATGAGAAAGATTAACAATGTTTTAGAAACATATTCAAGAATCGCATCCTGTTCAAAATCATTTTTAGACTGGTAATATTCTGAACTTGTCTGGATATTTTTAATGTCATTCTTGATAAGCTTGGCTTCTGTCTCTATAATTCTAATGACCTCTGATTCTGAATTGTCTGTTGAGCGGCTTTGTCCATAGAATTCATGGAGAATACATTTTTGTTGTCTTTAAGAATATAACAACATTAGGTTTCCCATAAATTTCAGTCACAAATGATTTTTTATTTGAAATGTGATTCAAAGCCAATGTCCTAGAGAATTTCCTCCAGGAGTAATAGACATACTTGTCAGGAAATGTCATGAATTTTATGTCTCGGAATTTTAATTTGGATTTGAAAGATCGCGGCCGTTAACCCCTTTCGGCAAGCTTAATTGTGGTAAACTTTTTTTATCTGAAAGCCTAATATCCAAGTTAAAAGCCATTTTTAGCAATTTGTTTTAGGTTCAGCCAAAATGAAAAACAGCTAAGTTGACGAGACTGCATTGACACGCTCACACAAGAGGAATTCTATGGAGCCTTCCAGAAGTTGTTGAAACGGTAAAACGAGCACATTGCAGTCGGAGGAGATTACTTCGAAGGGGATTAGAGCTTCATGTATCTACTATCAATAAAAGTGCCCATACGAAAATGTCTCGAATCTTATTGAAGGCACTTCGTGTATATATATATATATATATATATACATATATATATATATACATATATATATATAACTTATTTAATTTTTATGTTTTATCATTCGTTAGAAAACTAGTTAGTAAGTCATTTAATCACCTGCAATCGCTGCATGAACTTGCTTTCTTGAATTCACAATAGCTTCAGCTGTTTTCATTATCGTTAATCGTTATATCTTTGCAGCCATTTCTTCTGATTCCAATTTCTCCCAGTCTTTTTTCAAAGTTTTTCGGAAGTGTTCCTAATGCTCCAACTATTATAGGTGTTATTTTGATTTTCTTCATCATCCACATCCCTTTTAACCCCCTGGCTAGCTCTGTGTATTTGCTCCGTTTCTCCTTTTCTTTGATACTTACACTGTGGTCAGCTGAGACAGCAAAATCTACGATTTTACAGGATTTCAGGGATCATCAGTTGTCTACCATGAAATTGCTTCGGGAATTTAAAAACAAAACAGTAAATTAAATCATGACTCTCAAGCAGTGTTGATCAAACACTACCTTCTCTTAATCACAAGAACAAAAAAATGTTCCGAATATTTGATTTAGTTTCCTGCTAGAGATTAATTTGGTTAACCTATTCATGCTATCAAAAAATGTCTTCCTTACCTCGTCCGTGTCTCCAAATTTAAATTGCATATATATTTTTTTTAATTTACAAGTCCGTTGTATTCATACTATTATTAGTACTTTATTTATATATTTACATTATTATAAATATAAAATATATAAAAGTTAAAAATAATTGCATATATATATGTGTGTGTGTGTGTGTGTGTGTGTGTGTGTGTGTGTGTGTGTGTGTATTATTATTATTATTATTATTATTATTATTATTATTATTATTGTCTCACAAGTAGCTTTCACACAGTCCATAAAAGATCTCCCATTGAAAACCTGTGCTGTTCTCCGAGAGCTGAGTAACGCAAGTCTCCCCAAATGTCCAGTACTCTCTAACTCCTTCGATAACATTTTCGGTTTTTCCATCCTCCTTGACCCTTCTCGCCTATTTGGTATCACACTTTTGGGAAATGCTGTGATAGGGTAATGGGAGGGGATAGGCGAGGGGATGTAGAACTTGTAGATATGCAGCTTCAGTGTTCTTCATTCCCTGTAACGCTTCTTCATGTTTTGCCTCTGCGGTTCATGTGTATTAACCTCCGCATTCAAAGGTTTTCTTTAATATTTCAGCTGTTTTCATTATCGTTAATCGTTATATCTTTGCAGCCATTTCTTCTGATTCCAATTTCTCCCAGTCTTTTTTCAAAGTTTTTCGGAAGTGTTCCTAATGCTCCAACTATTATAGGTGTTATTTTGATTTTCTTCATCATCCACATCCCTTTTAACCCCCTGGCTAGCTCTGTGTATTTGCTCCGTTTCTCCTTTTCTTTGATACTTACACTGTGGTCAGCTGAGACAGCAAAATCTACGATTTTACAGGATTTTTCTTTCTTGTTAATTATTACGACATCCGGTCTTCTTGCTTGGATAGAATTTATCAGTTTGTATGTCCATGTCCCATAGGATTTTGTGGTTTGTTTTCAAGTACTGTTACCGGCTTATGCGTTACCATTTGTCTGTGCGTTCGAGATACAGTTGTTTGTATAATTTCCAGTGTACTGCCCTCCCCACTTTGTTGTGCCTGTTTTTGTATTCCTTTTGGGTAAGTTTGCTGCATTCACTTACTATATGGTTTATCGTTTCGTCTCTTTGTTCACAGAGTTTGCATTTGCATTTCTTGTGTTTTGTCGATCTTTGCTTTGATATGGTTGGTTCTTCTCCAGTTATCTTGTGCTGCAGTTATTAGGGATTCAGTTTCTCAGTTTGCATGTCCTTTTCGTATCCATGTCTAGGTGTTTTCGTTATTTTCATCTTTTGTCATTCTTATGACTCTTCCCTGTAGTTGCTTCTCTTCCCATTTTTCTTTCCTCGTTTTGTCCTTTGTCTCTCTGTTTTCTGTTTTGTTGATTTTTTTCCATGTCTCTGTCTGCCATAATTACCTTTTCAGTATTTTGCATTATGCATTTTTCTAGTTCTTTGTGTGTGTGTGTGTGTGTGTGTGTGTGTGTGTGTGTGTGTGTGTGTGTGTGTGTGTGTGTGTGTGTGTGTGATTCACACTGTCTTCTATGCAGACCAGTCCTCTCCCGCCGTCTTTCCTTTTCACGTAGAGTCTGTGAATATCGTCCTTTGGGTGTAATGCATTGTGGATGTTTATGAGTTACCTAGTCTTCTGGTCGAGCTGTCTCAGTAGGGCAGGTGGATTTTGGAACCCCGGTGAGGCAATGGTGATGATAGTTGGAGTTTGACATAGAAAAGACCTACACGAAATATTTTTCTCAAAATCCTTAGCTTTACTTGAGGAAATGACTTTAAAAGTTGAAAAATTGAAGCGATTAAAAGTTTTTCGGTGAATTGTCAAGAACATCCCATCATCAAAACAATCGGTACTGTTAAGAAAATGAAATCATTATTTAGAATATATTTTAAACTACATTTTTAAATGAAATGAGTGAGGATAATGAATTAATAAAATAAATATTAACTGTAAAGGCAAAACTATGTTTTTAAATAATAACGACCAAAGTTCACTTTTTCATTTCAGGAACCTTTTTTTGAGTGGAAATATTTTATATTTCACCGTCGCAAAACACGCTCGTTATTGATATTGAAAATTAACCTTTGTTTATTATTTAATTTGAAAACATTACGATTTAGGCTTAATTATTTCGAAAGGAAAAACGAAAAAAATTTGTTTAAAATATATATTATTATATTTCAAGTGTGTGCAGTGAATTTAAATATATTCGTTTTATCTTTTTTAATTTGTTTTTCTATTAAGTTGGTGCAAAAATAATGGCATTTTTGACGTTCAAATGTCAACATTATTTTTACACCAACCTAATATTTCACGTCAAATTCTATTTGAAATTTTTATTAAAATATGGTAATGCCCCAGTTTTATATTAAAACAACAACAAAAATATAGTCCATACAATTTTACTCTACACATTCTTTACGAAACATAACCACGTAAATTTTCAAGTTTTTCTACTTAATAAAAAATACTTTGCAGAAAATTAGTGTCAAATTTTAATTTCTTTTATTTTTAGGGAGTAATTGTTTTTAAGCGGTGTTTTTCTTCTAAAATTATAGTTTTAAAATCAGATAAACCACAAAGATTAATGCGAGTAAATAAGGAAACTCCTTTAAAGGTTTTTCGTTATTTGTGCATCTATGTTATTGTGCTAAAATAACTGTTATTTAGAAAGCCATTCTTAATATGGGAAGGAGGTCGTATTGTAACTATTCTGTACTTTCATCTAAAAATTTAATAAACAAAAGTTTCATAAAAATTAAATTTAATTTGAAAATACTATTAAAATAGCATGGTAACATAGATGCACAAGCACTGGTTTTTCAAACTCTAGACACTAAACACTCGTTTAAAATGGCGCAGCTACACCAAGAATGAATCTCTTTATGGATTAATTCGAAGGAGGAGCTAAAATCTGCTAAAAAATGTCTAAACTAAACACTACTATGCGACTGATTTGGTTTGGTCCTCTCTCTTCAATACATCTAATTCAACTCTACAGAGTTTTTCATTATTTTTTATAACTAGCAATTATTTTTTTACGTATGAAACTGAAAGATAGCCTAATACAGTTTCGTTCAGTTATAATCTATTTATTTATTTTACTTTTCAGATTAGAATGTCAGTAAAAGCACAACGTTGAGTTTTAACCTGTGGTTCACAAAATTTGCTGGTCCACCTTGTCATTTGGATGAAACAGCACCCCCAACTTCGCGATAAGTCATCTAGTTTAGTTAGTTCCTCGAAAACAGTTATCCTCACTTAAAAAATATGCAGTTAGTTAGTTTGAGATCAAAACCGACAATATCTTTTTAACCAACAACAGTATATTTTTAATATGATTCAGAGAACAAAACAGTTAACTGAAATCCAAATTACTGTTTTAAAATGTTCAAAATATAGTGCTTTTACACTACTTCCGGAAAATATAATATCGATGATAAACTCAGATCAATTGGGTGTGAGAGAAGAGGGCATTCAAACGATTTTGTCCATTAGGTAAATAAATATTTATTTATGAAATCTTATTAGTTTTCTTAATTTACCCATACAAAATAAGTGTTTTCAAATAATTTTGTTTTGTTTTTCTTGTGTTGTTTTTTTTTTCAGAAATAGTGAACAACTCAAAAAAAATGAAAACGGTTACTGCTATCAATTTTGCAGCCACACACTGGTCAAATTTGATTGATTTTTCTCAAAAAGTTGTATATGGGCAGGAAGCAAGACATAGACACATTATTACAAAGTCATCGTGCCAGCAAATTAGACTTTCATTTTCCTCAAAAGGAAATTATACAGAACAATTTAGTTCTAAGTTTATATTATTGCCTCTAATAAAAAAAATTAAAATACATGGTTCTATAACTTGTATTAAGTTGTTATATTGTGTAATACATCTCCACATATCTTTTTGAATCGTGAAATTTAAAAGACTTAGTTGCTAATTACCTTATTTTAGAGTTTTTGTTTTATTAATGCAGTAAAAGTTGAGATATTTTGCTAGTTGTGATTCATAATTAAAATTATAATTCATGTATTTATTTTTCTTTCAATGTATTCCATATAAATATATCAATTTTAATTGAATATTTTATAAAAATAGTGAAATTTCAAAGTCAGTGTTGTGAAAAATGCTATGAAAATGAAGGATTTTTTCAGCATTTTTCTACACGATTTTTTAAATTAAATGCTCAATTTTCTGTTCAAGATAGGAATCTAATTTTTGGTATATGTTCTTATCACATCAAATCTCAACTATCATCACCAGTGTCATGTTAATTTTCTGAAAAAAGTCGCAAATCGACCTGCCCTACTGTCTCAGTTCTTTTTTGTCCACTCTATGAACGGTCCAGAGTATCTTACTAGTGATACTGCCTATGTATTTATAAGTTTTATTAGGTTTCTGCAATATAATTTAATTTCCAGGGGTTTTCTTGTTCTCCTGAGATATTCCTTTCCAATTTTCTCTTTCATTTTTGTTGCTTTGATGGTGTCTGCTTCCAGAATTCGCATGTATTTATAGTCCTCTTGTTCCCCATGTCCATGCCTTCTGTCGTCTCTAGTTTTCCCTTTTTTTATAACTAGCAGTTCGCATTTTTCCATTCCAAACTCCATTTGGATATCCTGGCTGAAGATCCTGATAGTGTTAATTAGTGTCTCTAGTTCCTTTTCGGTTCTGGCAAAAGTTTCAGATCGTCCATGTACATGAGGTGGTTCGTTTTTTCCTCTGGATTAGAGAACTTGTGTCCAGCTTGGCACTTTCTCAGAATACTGTTCAGGGGCATGATGGCTATGATGACCAGTAATGGTGATAGGGAGTCTCATTGGAAGATGCCTCTTTGTATTTTAATTTCTGTTATGTGTTGTCCATCAGCTGTCAATTCCAGTCTCCATGTTTTCATTGCATTTTCTATCACGTTGATGATCCTGTTTGGTATTTTATACATTTTTAGGCATTCTATTATCCATGCTTGAGGGATTCTGTCGTACGATTTATTATAGACGATCCATGCCATGGCTAAATTCTTTCTCTTTCCTTTTACCTCCTTTATGATCTTTTAATTTATATATCATGGGTTCCTCTTTTTCCTTTTTGGCATCCTTTCTGTTCCTCGGGGATGACTCCACGGTTATTCAAGTAGTGGTAAATTTGTTCCCTCAGTTGTGCTGTTAGTATTTTTCACATAGTTGGTAAGCACGTGATAGGCCTATAATTACTGGGGACGGTTATTATTATTATTATTATTATTATTATTATTATTATTATTATTATTATTATCATTATTATTATTATTATTATTATTATTATTATTATTATTATTATTGCATAAAACCTGAGTTAATTAAGATGTGTTTACCTAAGGTTGTTTTCCTATATGCTTTAATCAGACAAAATACGCGCTATAATATTTCTGAGATTGGGTTATGTTAAAAAAAAAAACAACTTCTATTTTAAATGTTATAGTTGCCTGTAATTTGCAATTAACTAATCAAATGACTCATCGCTTACTTATTTTCTGTCTCTCTTTCTTTCTCTGTCTTTCTCTTTTTCTTTAACTGCATTTTGTTTGACTCCAAGCTTATCAATCCTACTTCCGTGTCTCTCTCTCTTCTTCTCTCTCTCTTTCTTTCTTTCTCTCTCACTCTCTTTCTTTCTTTTTCTATGTGTGTGTTAATAAAGTAATAACATTTTACAAAACTCGATATCGAAATATCAGTTCATCCCATAAGTTCTGTCCGAATTTATGAATAAAGAAAAGAAGTGAGCAAATGTTACATTTTATTAAAGACTAGCGAGGGGTACCCGGCGTTGCCCGGGTGTTTGAATGTGTGTTTGGAAAGTCCGGGGGAGGGGTTAAAAAAAATAAGGACCGAACCCTTGAGGCAAAGTTGTAAATTAAAGTGTGAAAAAAAAACGTGCGACGTTAACCATTGCCCCACCGCGACATGCTAACGGAAACACGTTTGAATTTATTTAATTACTTGGATTTAGCAGGTGCCCGTTTTAATGAGTTAATGAGGTCAAGTTTGACTGCGGGATTTCATTTACTGCTGAACGCTTTCCCCCGCCCCAAGATGGTATAGGAAAAAGACTAACCCAAATGCGGCGAGTGACAAATGTTGAATATTTATCTTCCCGAAATCGAGCAAATTAAATAGACAGGCGAGCTTCGTTGTTAACTGTGAGATATTACGATTTATATGTGATATAAAAAGTTTTAAAAAGTTGTGAACCGACCGACCGCTTCTCTGAAAGAAGCCTTTTGTAGACACACAGAAGAAGCGAACACACATACAAACATACATTTTCGCTTTTATTTTTATAGATTTAATCATCAATCTACTTTCCCTGATTATGTATGACGTCCTTCTCTCTATTAACAAACTTATTAATTTCATCAATGTAAAATCCTTTTGCCTTTGATTCGAAGAACTCACACGTGTTGGTATGTTGTTTATCAACCCTTTTCAGGTTATTTAATGCAGAATCCTGTGATTTTGAAGAAAACATTTTAATAGAATATATTTGTTTTTTGTTTTAAGTCGGTTTCTATTTAACCCATAGTTGGGACCCTAACAGGTACTACCAGTCCGGGTCAGAGTGGACTTGGGAGTAATGGCAATTAAAGGGTGGCTCCACACTCCCCAAAGCCCGCAAGCTGGGGACTCACCATCGGATATAGTGTAAGGTCATATCCAGGACCACCTCACAAATGTCAGTTTCAACATCGTTCTGCGTTACTAAAGTTGTTGCTTCCAAATGATTTTGTAAGCGACGAAACAAATGGTAGTCTCAAGGAGCAAGGTAAAGAGATTAGGGTGGATGAGGAATTTTCTCCCAAAAGTTCTTCGAGCTTTTGTAAGGTGATTCTTTCTGTGTGAGGTGGTGCATTGTCCTGATGAAACATCACCCCTTTTCGATTCACTAGAGCAAGTCGTTCAATTTAAAAATTCGGACGGAACATATGGGATGACCTGATATAAACAAAAAAGGAATCATCACTACAAATTCCAAACACTTTCGAACGCGTAGGTGAAAAGTAAAAGAGGGGGGAGTTAAAATGAGTAGAACGTTTTAATTTTGCCCATTTAGTTTTTCAAGTTTAGCTGACTTTATAAACTCACTTTTTCCTGATTCGTACAATTTAACATAGGTTTAACGGATAATCCAATGGGTCACATTTTCCTAGATTTTACCAAACAAAGATCGAATTCATCGGGGCCGGTTTATTATTTCTCTGCAGGTCCGAGGTTGTAGACCATTGTTCTGCGCATACGGACTGTTTTCTAAAATTTTCTCAACCCATTATAGGATTTCTATCCACATCTGTGTAGCATTTGTAATAGATTGGTGGGTACCTCACGATACATGAAAGCAATGACATGGGAGAGGAATACAAGCGGTTAGTGTAAAGAAAACAAAGGAACATAGGCTGAAGAATACGATATGCAGATGCGTATGTTTTTATATGTGTATGCATGTGCAAGCGGTCTACCAGTGTATTTGTGTGTATAAATATCTGCGCTTATATATATATATATATATATATATATATATATGTATGTATGCAAATCACCGAAGTTAAGCAACGTTTTGCCTGGTTAGTTCCAGATGGGTAACCATTTGGGAATTCTAGGCGCTGTATGTGCTCTCCGCTTATCTCGGCATTTGTTTCCAGTCGCCTTGTACATACACTTCACTTTCCACTGGTATTTAACAATGTCGACTAAGGAGAAGTGTGGTTAGAGATTGCGCACCTCCTGCCACAAAAAATTTATTTCACGCGAAGGCATCCTTTCGTGGGTATCCATAGTCTGTCAAAGACTTAAAAAGCCTGGGTAAAAACACATACACGGATATATATATATATATATATATATATATATATATATATATATATATATATATATATATATATATATTGCAAGCAAAATCCGATCTCGCATTTTGCTAAATCCTACCCTCTGATGAGAAGGAAAGTAATTCTTCGAAACTCCGCGGATTAAGGACTATCCACTTTTTTAGCGTTTCCTTTTCAAATTAAATGTCTTTAACTCTTTTTCAAAGTGTTTTTTAACATGTTTTTTAAGTATTTGCTCTTATATATATATATATATATATATATATATACATATATATATATATATATATATATATATATATATGCGTGTGTGTTTGTGTGTGTGTGTGTGTGTGTGTGTGTGTGTGTACGTACGTGTGTACGTACGTGTGTACGTACGTGTTTCGGTATGCGCACTTGTATTTAAACGATTCCGAGATCGGAATTACGGGTCATTGCTTCGGGGAAAAGGGGTAACCCATCCCTCGCAAGTGTTCGCCCCGCTCAACACACATACACACTATGTCTGCCATTTTTTAACTTCGTGATTAACATATCCTGGCCCCGTTTTTTTGCCTTACACTAACTTCAGAAAGAAACCTAATTATCACTTAAAATAGTCCATTGGACTAGTGTTCCCAACATTTATTTGTATCAAACAAAAGTATTGTTATATTAAACAAAAGTATTGATAAATGCCTAAAAATGTAACTTCGCATTTGAAAATAAATTGAATCATGTATTTTAACAACATTTCCTTCAAACATCTATAATATAAATCTGACCTGTCTGTTCAAACGTATGTGTGTGGTATGTATGTATGTATGTTAGCCTAAATGTCAGGTCATGTCATATGCTACTGGTACCATGTAACCCAGTACTACCTGCCTCATGGTCGGGTCACCGGCGACTAAACTGGTTCCCCCACCAGGCTTGTTTGGTGAGGAGGGCGGCTAGTCTCCCTGAACGATTAAAAACAAGACCTTCCAAAGGGCGAATGAACTCTTTTTCTGGGTCAACGGCCAACTAGCACCGTGTATATTTGTGTGTGTGTATATGTGTATTGGGGTAGAGAGGGCTCCCGTAAGCCGTGGTGAAGGCAACCTTTCTAGGAGAAGCAAATCTCTAATTTAAAAAAACATAAAACGGAAGACCAGTACCCGCATTAAGCTGGTCTGCAGTTTAATTTGTTGCTAGCTATCTTGCTCTTGCTTGTTGCTGGATCTCAACATTTTGAACCGAGAGAGAGACTTAGCTGTCGTACAAAGCTAAGACTCTGTAACATCATATTTGTATAGATACTCCCTGAGACATTTGGAATCATGGATTTTAAATGTGTGAGGGAGTGGCACTCGTCTGACAAGACGTTGCAATCATCATGTTAGGCTAAAACTTTCAACAGAGGGGACGGATTTTCACGAGATCAGTACTTCTTTGAAGCTCGATACTTCGGACGACAAATATAAAAAATTGGTTAAAATCATTAATTCCTTCGTCCTCAACTGAGCATTTTTATACAGGGAGGGGTCGCTTTTTTCGTTGATATTTTCGAAAGTCATCCCCCTTTTTCGATTGACTAGCCTTAATTTAAAACTTCGCCACTTACGGTTTGGTGATGGACACAATGTCAATGATGCTACTTTTTTTTTCCACGCCCCAGTTTAGAGTTTAAGATGTATGGAGTCAACATTTTGGTCACAATTAATTCCAACCCATCTCGGCCGTTATCATTAAGTGATTTATTGCCAATCAATTAATGGTGGGTACAAATCAGAATGTTCATAAGTTATTTATCGCCAGCTAGTACATAGTGAGTTCAGATCACAATACTAATAAGTTAGTTATCGCCAGCCAGTTATCCATATTTGTCTACAAAATAACTGGTAGCAGTTATCATGTCTCTGAGTTAAATAGACGCTCTCTTCCTATGATATAAAACTTTTGCCCTAATTTGGGACCTTTGGGCCAGCTGCTGTAGTTTCTTTCCAGTTCACTTTTACCCGAAGCTAAATAGGATAGATCATGGGTAAGATATCGAACTGTCAGGCGGTATACACATACATTCACATCATTATGCTATTAAGAACATGAAGTGTTCAATCTCTAACTAAAATAATTATACGCTGCATTAAATAACTCAAAAAGCGTGATATGCCGTAAAATAAAAGCAAGGCGTTCAAGGATGTTAAAACTAAAAAGATGGCCGTTTATTTTATCAGAAGAAACGATTTTATGGCGTTGCTCGTATTCCGTTACAAGAGAGATTGAAAAAATTTCCGGTCACCCGCCTTGTACCTATCTAACAATTTCACCCAGCCCTCCCACCGTGCGCTCTCGCGAGAGTTCAGGTGTGTGGTTTACATATCTCAGTTCACACACTTTTTAAGGGCTGGTACACCGTGGAAAGGATAAAGAAAAAAGGTCGAACGAGGTCACAGTTACCTTCTTTCACTCAAGTATTTTTTTTTCTAATCTTAAATTCTATTCCTAGTCATCAAACCCTGTAAAGTTGGCTCCCTATCCTTTACTTTTATTTATTTACTTTTTTTGTCTTTTTTTGTCTTTTTTTTTTTTTTTTTGCTTTATATTATTCTATTTTGTTTTATTATTTTTATTATTAGCTTTCATTACCAGTTTCAATATCTGACAAGTCCTTGGGTGCAGGCCTACCGTTGTGAACCGATATTTTTATCGCGTACGTATTGGGAATCTTCACGTTCGTACAATATGAAAATCAAGTTTAAAATAACACAAGGGCAGGAATGTTTTAATAAACTGTATTAATTGAACAATAGTGGTGAAAGAATTTTCTCTTCGCGCTTTTCATAAGCATATTAAAAATAATAGTATCTGAATATTCCTTAATTATTTATTGCGGACTATTATCCTCATCTTTTTTTTTATGTTGTTTCACGACGTTTCGGTCAACTATTCCTCTGGCCTTCGTCAGGTGGTAACCGCGACTGATAGGAACTCTGAATCTCCTGACTGCATTCACCGGCCCTGTCGGTCGGGCATTAGAATACGTCGACTGCCCCCCCCCCTGCAGAGGGTAAAAGTCCCTCAATGGAGTGTTTCTTGTGAAAGTTTGTGAGGGGGATTCATAGATTGGAGCTCGGTCGGGCATGTCTGTTTCTCCGCGTTGTTCTTAAAAAGGATGTTTATTGCATCTACTTATTTTTTTTTATTTAATGGGATGGTAGTATCTCCAAAAGAACATGAAACGGAGACAACGCAATGTGTGTTAAAAGTAATATTAAAACGCGGTGTCCTCGAAAACGCAACAAAATTATCGTGAAATATATTTTAACATTTGTAGCTTAGGTCCTGGATATGACCTTAAACTATATCCAGTGGTGAGGCCCCAGCTTGTGGGCTTTGGGGAGTGTGGAGCCACCCTTTAATTACCATTGCTCCCAGGTCCACTCTGACACAGTGGTAGTACCTATTAAGGTCCCAACTATGGGTTAAATACAATACCGACTTGAAAACAACAAATATATTCTATTAAAAAAAAAAATTCTTCAAAATCTTTGGATTCGGCATTAAATAACCCGAAAAGGGTTGATATGCCGTAAAACAAAAACAACCAACCAACCTGACTGCATTCACTGCAATTACTGCCTTCTGTAATTGTTGTCGTCTCACTGACACCTGACGGACGACAGAGGAATAGTTGGCCGAAACGTCGTGAAACAACATTAGAAAAAGATGAGGATAATAGCCGCAATAAATAAAAATAAATAATACGCATCTCAATGAATTCCAAATAAAATAATATATACTAAATATTCCTATTATTTGGATTTATCAGACTACTGTTCTCATCCTGAGTATCATTTTCACAACGTTTCGGTCGATGCAACCTCCGACCTTCTTCGGCAATTTGAACGATATTTTAAACGGAACACTTTATTTAATTCACGAGGGTAGTGTGATCTCGTTCTGCCAGCCGTGACTGGATAAAAGTCCTATGTAATTCGCAATTGTATTTTTTCGGTCGCCCATACTGAGAATTGAACCTTCACCCTTCAGGATACAATCAATTTCACAAATGATGTTTCGATTGCGAAACGGACACTCAAAATGAGAACAGAAGTTCGATGAATCCAAATAATACAAATAACCAATCCTCATTTAAAAACTTCAGAAACTGAATAGTCTTTTTTATTGTAGGTTATCCTTTTGATATATATATATATATATATATATATATATATATATATATATATATATATATATATATATATATATATATATATATATATATATATATATATATATATATATATATATATATATATATATATATATATATATATATATATATATATATATATATATATATATATATATATATATATATATATATATATATATATATATATATATACATATATACATATATACATATATACATATATATATATATATATATATATATATATATATATATATATATATATATATATATATATAAAAATGTCCCTGATAGTAGCCCCTACATCAAAGCGGCAACGTGCCTTGTTTGGGATGAAAATGTAATATATATATATATATATATATATATATATATATATATATATATATATATATATATATATATACACTTGTGCCCGATATTATTCATACCCCTCGGATCTTTGAGATTTCTATAAGATTATTGCTCAAACCAGAAGGTAGACAATATTAAAGGGATTTCAAACAATAAATCAAGCATAAGCATTTAATTTAAACTCAACAAATAAATAAATTATGCAAGTTTGAAACATTATACAAAGAAAAACAATAATGGCACTAGTTCAAAATTATTCATACCTCTCTTACTAATAGTCAATAGCATGCCCTTTATTCTTAATAACTGCCTGTAACCGTTTTGGATATTTATCAACAAGGTTTTTACAAGCATCAACACTGATTTTTGACCATTCTTCAATGCAGTAGTTCTCCAAATCCCTCAAATTTCTAGGTTTCCGCTTTTTAACCTCAGTTTTCAATATGTGCCAGAGGTTTTCGATAGGGTTCAGGTCGGGACTCTGGCTAGGCCATTCCAAAACATTAATTTGATTATCCTCAAACCATTTCTTGACTATTTTGGCAGTATGTTTTGGATCATTATCCTGTTGAAGGACCCAGTTTGGTCCTAAATGGAGCTTCTCCGCATCCTGTCTAATGTTTTTTCTGGAGTATCTCCAAATATTGCTCCTTCTTCATGGTTCCATCTATCTTGACCAAACTACCTGGACCACTAGCCGAAAAGGAGCCCCAAAACATTAGGCTACCACCACCATGTTTCACCGTGGGTATGGTGTTCTTTGGGTTGTAAGCTTCTCCTTTCTTCCTCCAAACGTAAGAAGCATCCATATGGCCAAACAATTCAATTTTTGTTTCGTGAGTCCACAAAATACTTGAGAAAACGGACTCTGGAGAATTCACATGGTTCCTAGTAAACTTTAGACGTGCTGCAAGGTGTTTTCCGGTGTGCAATGGAGTCCTTCTTGGTCTTCTTCCTTTCAGACCATTTTCATGCAGAGTCCTTTGCAATGTTTGCCTTGATATTTTTATGCCAGAAGACTCCAGATTTTCTAAAATGTCCTTAGTAGTGGTGGTTGGATTTGCATTAACACTTCTTACAATATTCCTGGTGGCTCTAGCAGACAGTTTCCTTTTCCTTCCTCTACCAATCAAGTTGTTTGTTGTGTGGTGGCTCTGGAATTTTTTGATGATGCTCTGTACTGTTGCTGTAGGGACCTCAAATTTCTTGGAAATTGACTTTTAACCTAAACCATCCTTATGTGAATTCGCAATTTTAGTCCTAAGATCATTACTAAGCTCTTTTTTCTTCCCCATTCTAATAATTTTTATTCTTTTATTGGTTTTCAGTTGATATCATTTTAATTTCTGATAAAATGCAAAAAAACGAAATGAAATTAATCAAAGGTTGTATAAAAGCATTCAAAATAAGAATCAAACAGGAAACAAACAGTCAGAAACTCGATTAATACTGAAAAAATAAGGGGGTATGATTAATTTTGAACATTGCAGATTTTATAAATAGTTGTATATTTCTTTTATTACAAGTATCCCGAGATTTTAAGATGACGAAAATGATCAGAAGAGGTTTATTAAGAATATGTATCAATATGGACGTAAACAATAAATTCTAACAAAGTTACACCTAATAAACTCAATTTTCAAGGGGGGGTATGAATAATATCGGGCACAACTGTATATATATATAATGTACCCTACCACGCGTTGCTGTGGCTCAACTTGGTGCAATGGAAAAAATCTAAAAAAAGAGAAAATGCACGTTTCTTATATTTTTAGTACAGCAATCACGACATTAACAAAAAAAGCTAGAATAATATCAGAACGTCTCCATTTACACTGAACATCTACATAATGCCGACATCAATATATTACATATGAATGAGCCCCCAGTAGAATTCCCACGAGTCCCGCTAGTGAATGATTAAAAGTTTTATTGCTATTATGATTTACGGGGTACCCTAATGTTTTGTAGCTTGATAATATACAAATCCAAACATTTTACATTAGAAACAAGCTCTCGGTCTTACATAAACATTGTCGCTTCGACCGTTATCATTCAGTTATTTATCCCCAGCCAATTAATGGTGGGTACAAATCAAAATGCTCATAAGTTATTTATCGCCAGCCAGTGTATAGTGAGTTCAGATCATAATACTAATAAGTTAATTATCGCCATCCAGTGTCTTATGGGTGCAGATCATAATACAAAGTTACTTATTGCAAGCCAGTCTATGGTTGGCAAAGACCACAATACTAATAAGTTATTTACTGCCAGCCAGTGTATGTTCGGTGCAGATCACAATACAAATAAGTAATTTATAGCCAGCCAATGTTCTGGCGGCGTAGGCTACAATAATAAGTTAGTTATCACCAGCTTGAAAACAAGGGCATGTCGCTACAGAGTTACATGCCCTTGTTTTCAACTACATCGAATAGTATTGTGTTACTGATTGTAACTGATTGTCATTAATTTCCTAGTCCTCTGATCAAAGTGTCTAAGTTTTTCTTTAGTTCATCTTATAAACGGTCCAGAGTCCCTTATTAGCGATACTGCGCAGGTTTTATTCCTTTAATTAAATTTCTACTGTATAGTTTTTTTAACAGTTCCCTTGTTCTTCTCGAGTACTCTTTTCCAATGTTAGCTTTTATTTCTGTAGATTTAATGGTGTTAGCACCCCTAGATATTTGTAAGTTTAATTTTCATTAAATGCTCCCATCTTTTCTTGGTTGAAGAGTTCCATACCTTCTGATTTCTCTAGTTTCCCATGTTCGTCTCTAGTAAAGCATATTTTCCATTCAAAATTCCATTCTAATGCCCTGGCTGAATATTTTCGTTGTATTTATTCATTTTTCCAGTTCTTTTTTACTCCTAGCAAACGCTTTCAGGTCATCCATATACATGAGGTGGCTTATTCTCTGTTCTGTGCCTGTGAATCTGTAGCCAGTATTACATTTCTTCAGTATTTATACATTTATATATTATACACCTCAGTATGTAGTTTAGTATATAAACAGTAGTGGTAGTAGTGAGTCTCCTTGGATGATGTCTCTCTATATTTTCATATCAGTCAGGTGCTGCCCTCCAGCTGTTAGTTCCAATCTGTAGGTTTCCTTTGTTTTCTTAATAATAAAAAAATAATAATAAAAGGGACACTTACTACATATAAGACAAACATTAAAAAAAGGGTGACACATTAATATCTACTTAATATAAGTTGGCTACTATACTCCCTACTTATAAGAAAATTTGACAATAGGCCCCTTACTTATTTACAGGAGAGCTCTTAATGTGGAGTTAAGAAGACACTTTGTCGCAATACCTATGAATTTTCAGAAAAAAAAATGCATTCATTTAACTTTTCACCACCACCACCCCCCTCATCGATAGTAAGGAGCTATTGGGCCTACATCGCAAGCATGTCGATAATTAAACAGACATTTGTAAACATACAGAAATTGAATTAGAAGAAAATTGTTTAACTCGTCTCTCTCGTCTCGCCTATAATAAAATGCCTAAGATTATCTGAACACGTGCTGTAGAGGTAAGAAGGTTTTACTTTCTCCCGCTTATGCCGAAGACAATTCTTCACACATACATATATATATATATATTTAAAGGTATCCATTAAATCGTCGGAAAAAAGGAAAAAAAATTCATTCATTTAACTTTTTTCACTGTATGAAGCTATTCTTGGCCTTTTGGTCAAGATCAAAGTGTAGTATCTGTTCTTCAGATGCTGCACTTCTATTTCTTGTTCTCTTTTGGTGGAGGAGAAATCCTTCACGACTGAGACAATTTTTATTTTTGTACTTTTTCTCCACGTTAAAAAACGACCGTGGTGTCTAACTCTGTCCCGTGGGGAGGCATAGTAAATAGGTACAATCATATGGACAATTTAACAGACATTTGTAAACATTCAGAAATTAAATTAGGAGAACATTATTACTACTGATGATGCTGGATTGTGTGGTATATGAGGATTAGCTGTAAAGGGGAACTATTTCCAGGTCAATATGACTTTTGATATTTGGTTTTTATGCATATCCTTAACGCCGATGAATGTCTCGCAGATACTAAAATAATAAAAACTATATATTTGTCGGTGGACCAACAATGTTAAAACGATCGAAATTTGCTCTCATTTTAATATTTGTTTTATAATTTATCAGGTTATGAACAAAATTGGAAAGGTTTTTCAAGTTGTCCTGTGAACCCGTTTTATAAGAAAACAGAAATATTGCTCTCTTATCTATAATATAAATCTCATCTGTATGTTTAAATGTATGTATGTATGTGTGTGTGTATGTATGTATGTATGTATGTATGTATGTGTGCATAAAACTTTCGACAGAGGTGACAGATTTTCACGGAATCAGTATCATTTTGAAGCACGACCCTTCGGACGACAAATATCTAAAAAATAGTTAAAAACATTAATTCCTTCACTCTCAACTGGGCACTTTTCTACAAAGAGGGGTCGCTTTTTTCGCCGATATTTTCGAAAGTCATACTTTCTTTTCGATTGTCTAGCCTTACTTTAAATCTTCGCCACTTCCGGTTTGGCGATGGATGCAACGGCAAAGATGTCACTTTTTTCACGTATTTTTCCTCCTTCACGGTACGGGTTCGAACCTGCCTGCCTACTTACTACAACTTTTTTCTTTTTGCTCAACACATATCTCCAAACACCCGGGCAACGCCGCGTACCCAGGCTAGTAACAGGCAAGTAAATGTTAATGTGAATATTCATATGAAGCACAAAGTTTCCATGTTTTATACCTTTTAAAACATTTAATGAACACGCTAATTAATAGATGGCCATACGGGGTGTCCCAAATTTGACCATCTATTTTGAAATATAAATTAAGTTGACAAAAAGGTTCCTGCGTTATTTTTAATCTTGATTTCAGATGATATATTTTCAAATAAGCTTTCGTTATGATAACTTTATTTTATATATCATTTAAATAATGTTTTTAGCTTTATATAATCGTTTTAAAACAATTATGTCTTCTTTTCTTAACGATAAAAGTAAACTTGCACAATTTTCATATTTCAGTTCAAGCTAGGCCGATATCAACGAAGCGTTTGGCCCAGAAATGACTATTGAATGCAATGCACAATGGTGGTTTAAGAAATTTCGTGGCGGCAACGAGAGTGTTAAAGACGATGGGCCTAGTGGTCGGCCATCGGATGTTGATAAGGATAAATTAAAAGCCTTCATCGAAGTCAAACTATGCACAACTGTCTAAGAACTTGTTTTTGAATTAGTATACGACGATTTTCAACCACTTGGGAGAGATTAGAAAAACAAGATACTTGATGAATAGGTGCCTCACGAATTGTATGACAACAAAAAGAAACACCGTTATGAAGTGTCATCTTCCTTTATTTTACGCAACAAGAATAACCCGTTTCTCATCCGGATTGTGCCTTGCGATGATAAGTGGGTTCTTTGGCGACGCACAGCTCATTGCTTAAACGCTGACCGAGCTCCACAAAACTTGCCGAAACCAGAGTTGCACTAAAAGAAGATCATGCTTGCTGTTTGGTCTCATCCATTATTTTTGTTTTGTTGTTTTTTTTTTAATGCAGGCGAAATCATTACGGCAGAGAAGTTTTGTCAACAAATGGATCATCATCAGAAACTTCGACAACAACCCCCAGAATTAGTCAACAGAAAATGCCCGACTGCACGTTGCTAAACCGATCCTGTAGCAGTTGAACAAATTGGGATACGAAACTCTGCCTCATCCGCCATACTCTTCTGACCTCTCACTTACCGACTACCACTTTTTCAAACATCTCGACAACTTTCTGCGGAAGAAATGCTTCAAAACCCCCAAGCGATATCAAAAAACGCTAGCATAACGCAATGTTTTTACTTTACCGGCATAAATACACTTGTTTTGCGTTGGCAACAGTGTGTTGATTCTGATGGTGCTTATTTGATCAATAATTTTTGTTTGAGCTAAGATATGGTCATCTGAGTTTAAAAACTTCATGAACTTTCTTGTAAACCTGATAGCATAAAATAGATGGTTTATTTTGAGGAAACACTCTGTATATAGTTTGCTGGGAAGTCTATATAGGTTGACATTTATCAGAGAAAAACTTCAACAATAAAGTAACAATTCGACTTTATATACGAAAACTGTACACGCAACGATAAAATTGCATATATTGTGTGTATTATTTCCAACTATCACTGAACAAACTGTCATGTTGAAAATAGCGCAGCAGTTTCCAACCTTAAAAGTAAGGTTGGAAACTGCTGCGCTATAATACACACAGTCTCCCTTGGAGTTATTGTATTATCAATGGACAGCATAAATATATTATTATTTCAACAAATATTGGAGTTATTGTATAATCAATGGACAGCATAAATATATTATTATTTCAACAAATATTCATTTTTCTAGATCAGTAAAGGTTAACAGTGAAATTAATTTCGTTGTATTAATAACATAATATTTAAATAAAAATTGTGAAAATTTCAATAAATAAATATCTCCTATAAAAATAGAAAGTAGATTTTTAAAAAAAAAATTTCTGTGTTCCTTAAAGCTTCAGTGGTCCATTGGGGATCCATATGGACACCAGTTGAGAATCTCGGATCTAGCGTTTAGTTTTGTATGTCAAGATCAAAACCTACAACTTTGTGCGTATCATCTTATTTTTTTTTTCTTTTTAATCATTGTTCAAAAAAAAAATGTCTCAGGTGCGGAAGGATATGTCAGAAATTTAATCCAAAACTAACCGACCCTTAAAATTGCTATTTTTTATTTACGCCATCATAGAGTTTTTATATGAATTTATCTAATATATATATATATATATATATATATATATATATATATATATATATGTGTATGTATATGTATATGTATATATATATAAGAGTAGGTAGTAGTTTGCTTGAAGCATTATTGGTAAAGAAATATACATTTTTTTAATCAAAAACAATGCGGAGGAAGACCGGAAAAGATGAAGTAAAAAAGAAAAACAAACAGATGTAGACGAGTATGGTTGAGTAGAGGAGTGTATAACTTTTATTTGACCATCATTCTTCACTTTAATGTATAATTATTTATAACCAAGTTGCTGGTATGTCCGGTGTATGTAAAGTTCGTGGGTGGTGTGGAACTTTGATTAATTTCGAGAGAAAGGTACCTCTCTTTTTCAAAATAGAAGACAAAAGTGGAATCCAATTAATCCAAGTTCCACACCACCCACGGACTTTACATACACCGGACATACCAGCAACTTGGTTATAAATAATTATACATTGAAGTGAAGAATGATAGTCAGATAAAGGTTAGACACTCTTCTACTCAACCATACTCGTCTACATCTGTTTGTTTTTCTTTTTTACTTCATCTTTTCCGGTCTTCCTCCGCATTGTTTTTGGCATTTCCCGGGTGTTTGGATGTGTATGTTGAGCAAAAAATAAAGAAGTGGTAGTAGGAAGGCAGGCTCGAACCCGTACCGCGAAGGAGAAAAAATGCGGGAAAAACCTGACGTCTTTTCTGTTACGACCACCGCCAAACCGGAAGTGACTTATGTTTGAATTAAGGCTAGACAGTCGAAAGGAGAGGATTACTTTCAAGAATATCGGCGAAAAAAGCGACCCCCCCCGTAGAAAAGTGCCCAGTTGAATGTGAAGATATTAATGTTTTTAGCCAATTTTTCGATATTTGCCGTGAGGATGACTTTCAAAAATATCGGCGAAAAAGCGACCCCCTGTAGAAAAGTGCCCAGTTTAGGGTAAAGAAATTAATGTTTTTAGCCAATTTTTCGATATTTGTCGTCTAAAAGGTCGAACTTCAAAACGATACTGATTTTGGTAAAATCCGTTGCCTCCGTCGAAAGTTTTAGACAGACATGCAAACATACATACATACATACATTTGGTAACTAAAAATTTTCGGCCCAAAACGATTAAAAAGCTTGCCCTATCTCTGAATACCGTTTATGTCAAATTTCAAATGTTTAGACCAGAAATTGTTTGAGTAGTTTGGTAGAGACCACAGGGGTCATTTTTTTAACTTTGACCCCCTATTATGACCCCTTAACATTTATTTAATCAAGTTATTAAGTTAGATCAATGTCCAAGAAACCTATATCTAGAATATCAAGTGTTTAGACCCAAAATTTTCGAAGGAGTTTGGTAGAGTTCTCAAAGGTCAGATCGTTATTTAACTTTTAATTGAAATATTCTAGTGTTCACGTCAATTTAAAAAAAATAACTTCAAATTAAGGAGGCAAAAAGAAAGTTCGCACAATAGAAATTATTATTTAAATGCAACACAATTTCGGTTTCGGGAATAAATTCCCTTTTCAGATTTCTCCACTGGGACGTATCGTCATAGTATCTCATACAGAATTCAAGTATTAGCTCAAGAAAGGGGCCCGTTTCATTTCAGAGAACTTATACCGTCTAAAATTTAAGATTAAGGCTTAAGGAGACTTAAGAAAAAAATGGAAATTTATCAGCTTTTTATGGAGTACTAACGGGACACCGCTTATCAAAATCTATAGATCACTCGAGGATAATCATTAATACGTTTTTTTTTGTTTTTTGTTTTTTCAGGAGGACAGTGATATAACATCTTTATGACTGGTAGCATTAGTTGAGAAAATTTAAGATTAAGGCTTAAGGAGACTTAAGAAAAAAATGGAAATTTAAGAAATTTTTATGCAGTACTAACGGGACACCGCTTATCAAGATCTATAGATCACTCGAGGATAAGCATTAATACGTTTTTGTTTTTTGTTTTTTTTTTTCAGGAGGACAGTGATATAACATCTTTATGACTGGTAGCATTAGTTGAGACTGTTTCGAGTATTTCAGAGGACGGCTAAGAATTTGTTAATATTAGATTTGAAAATGACCATAGTATAATCCACTGGGAAGCAGTTGATCATAGTTGTGATCCAAAGACGGATAGTTCTTGGAAAGAAACTTTGTTCATTGAAGTTCCGTTTAACTTAAGATACAGAAAGAAAGAAATATAGATTATTCATATTTGTGGTAGCCAAACGAGTTTTTATTGTTGATGTTTTACGGAGAGGGCATAGATTGAAACTGAGTTGAGCACTTAGTATGGAAATAAGGATACGGGTAGAAAAGACTAGCTCTTCTGTGAGAAAGAAACTGGAGAAGAAGAATAGAAGAGTATATTTCCCATTAGATTTCCAAGCCGATATTATACCCTCCAAATATGGCAACAGTGCTCCATCTTATGCTGATTAAACTCTTATACAGGCAGAGGATTACACAAGAAGTGCTATATCTTCTGGAGCGCTAGAATGATCTAACCATCGTTCCAACGACCTCAGCAACAAATTTGATGTCAGTCTTCCATTTGGAGTTCGATTACTTATAATATTATATTTTTTTAATTATATTATTATTGTATATTGTTCCCGGGCAACGACAGAACACGGATCCCGGTAGTCGCTAATCCTGCTAGATAATCTTTTCTTCAAATGAGAATTTAAAATTGTGATCGTTTATGCTTTGAGCATCTATTTTTTTTATGCAACATTTCGAATCAACTTAAATTCTGTAATGAGGGCGACATATGTAACAGTTGGTTATAAGAAGTGTTGCTTTAATGTTCACATTAACACATCAAGACAAGACAAAACCTATATGGTCCCCCGACTGATGCCTGGAATTTTAGGATAAAAATAAGAATTAGCCTCAAAAAGTTTGTTTCTCACCTCTGAAACACTCTGCAGCTGAAGCCCCGGAATTTTCCCTTCGTCAAATATTACGTTTCCAGGCGTATATCCATGTGGTCTTGCTTTTGGGTAATTTTCAGCAAAATCTAATGGTCGGAAGAGATTCTATGTCGCGGAAAGTACTATTTTGGGCCATTTTTACCCCTTTTGACCCCCTGGGGACGCAACCAGAACTTTTATAAAACATCCGAGGATGTTACATTTCCTCCCTTGGGTAGTTGTAACTTCATGCAAAATTTCAGAAAAATGTAATAAGTAGTTATTGAGAATTTTGGGAACTAACGGACGAACAGACGAGGGTAAATTCTTAGGTCCGAAACTGACTAAGTCGATTGACCAATTATGCAAACGAGTGACTTGTAAACAATTCAGTGTTTATTTAATTTGCATCACAAAGAAAATATTTTCTAATTCAATTTTAATTTAAACAAATAGCTTCGTCCTTTTCTTTTTTATAAAATTGTTGTTTTTTTTTTTTTGGTTTGTTTTGTTTTGTTTTTGTCATGAAAAAAATGAAATACCTTCCGGTGTTTTGTGAAAAAGAAAACAAATTGTGTGTGTGTGTGTGTGTGTGTGTGTGTGTGTGTGTGTGTGTGTGTGTGTGTGTGTGGAAAAGAGACAGGACAAAAGACAATGGTCTTAACAACAAAAACAGGAAATAAAAGTCGGATGCGAAGAGTTCTTCTATAATTTCAAATGTGCTTTTACTCCGCTTGAAAAATGAGTAGACATTGCGATTGGTTTTTTGTTGTTGTTGTTGTTGTTGTTGTTGTTGTGTGTGTGTGTGTGTTTTGCTTTGCATGTTTACTGATGCGTTGACGATGCTTATACACATCTAGCTTTTTATTTATGTGCCTAGTTAACTGTACAATTCATATTAGATTTCTCTCACTCTTTTTGTACTCTATATCTCTCTCTTTCTCTCTCTCTTTCTCTCTCTCTCTTTCTCTCTCTCTTTCTCTCTCTCTCTCTCTATATATATATACATGTATATACAGAGAGAGAGAGAGAGAGAGAGAGAGAAAGAGAAAGAGTTGGGGGAAGAGAAAAGGAGAGATGAGTGCTGGTAGTTGTGTATGCGTGTGAGTGTGCGTGTGGAGGCGGGTGTGACTGTGTGTTTATATGTTTTAGTAATTTTAAATGGTTATTAAATCGGAATATACAAAGTGATTATAAGATGGTCGCTTAAACCACTCGTCATAATATATAAAAGAAAGGGTAATATAGTCAATTATATATATATATATATATATATATATATATATATATATATATATATATATATATATATATATATATATATATATTTAAAAGAGTGTAGCCATCAACAATTGTGGGTTTTTTTTAAGGTTTTCATCATATTTTTATTTTAAAATATTTTTATAACGCGTTTCGAGCTTAGGGTGTGCTCTCTTCAGATGTTTTCGTAAACAGTTTTTCTTTAAAATGGGAGTTTGTAGAGTTATTTTTACCTCCGCTGATACTAAATGTGTTTTTTAGAGTGATGTGTGGTCTCAGACATTCTGTCTCCAACTGTAAGTGTTCAAAGTGTCCGGTCAAAGTTAGATTCAAAGAGGGGTTTTTGGTCCATTTGGTGAAGGTTTTTATGGTTTTTTTATGGTTCTTTTTAAAGACTTTCTTTCCCCATGTATAGCACACACTCACACGCAATCACACACGCATACATATACATACATGTACATGTACACATGCACACGCACACGCACGCAGGCACACATACATACACACACGCACATACATAGAAATATATGTAGGAGCATACATATATACATACCCACCTACACACTCACACATGTACTCACACACATCCACCACTAACACGTCAATTATTTTTATTTTTTTATTTTTTATTTTATATATATATATATATATATATATATATATATATATTTCCCAACCAAAACACGCATGTATATATTCGCTTAATCATTCAGACATAAGTACACGCACACACACACACACAAGTAAGATGGAGAATAGGTAGAAGATATATATATACACACATATACACGCACATACACACATATATATATACACACATACATGTATGTGAATATTCACTCACAAACATTCACATACTATGTAGGCACATACACATACACACACACACATGCACACACACAGACATATGCAGGGGCTCACACATACGCGTATATCCATATCCACACG
The DNA here is from genome assembly GCF_053919585.1 of Euprymna scolopes. Classification (NCBI taxonomy): domain Eukaryota; kingdom Metazoa; phylum Mollusca; class Cephalopoda; order Sepiida; family Sepiolidae; genus Euprymna; species Euprymna scolopes. The sequence continues at coordinate 156,949,233 of NC_136482.1, read as the reverse complement.
AACACATATACCCACTCATATATATGCATACATATGTATATATATACACACACACATACAGATGTGTATACATTCATCCACACACATATATATATATATATATGGGCACATGCACTCACAATCACACATACACATACATATTCATATATCCCACCTTATGTATATATTGGTTGAAGTTTTCTTTCTCTTCTAATCCAAGCACATATGCATACATGGATTCGGTCACCCAAACATAAGTGCACGTACACACACAAACAAGATGTAGCATAGATAACAGATGATATATATATACACACACACGCATGCACAATCATATGTATACACTCACACACACACACATATATAAATGCACACACGTGCGTACATACACATACATACGTATTGTTTAGTTTAGAGAAATGGTACTGTACTGGGTATGGACGCGCACCCGTGAAAGTGTGCGCGTGCTTTATTGTGCTTTCTTTTCTTTTTTTGTGTGAGGGTGCACATTTACCCCAGTATGCATGCGTGTAAGTGTATTTTGTGTTTTGCCTATTTATGTGTATAATTATGGAGAGATGTTTAAGGCGGGGTTAAACTTTGCTATGAAGTTTTTTTCTTGTGTTAGCAAGTAGAAGTAGTTGTCAGTTTGGAAGATGGGCATTATCTCGAATCTGCCTCCACTGCATGTGTGTATATGTTGTGATACATGCAGGTGTCTATTTTCCGCGATTTTGATGTTGGATCGGTGTAGGGCTACTCTATTACTAAGGTTTTTTGTAGCGCCTATGTAGGATTTATCGCATGCTAGACATTTTATTACATAGATCACGTTTTTTGAGGTGCAATCTAAGTTTTTTTTAATTTTGAATGTTTGTATGGGGTTCGTAAATGTGTATGTGTTTCCCTCTAATATTATGTTGCAGACTCCACATCGTTGTTTGTTGCATTTTGTGACTACTTTTGTTGCGTCTTGATTGAGTTTGGATGAGGTAAGAATGCGTTTTAGGTTTTTGGGTTGGCGTTTGCTTTTTATTATTTTTGTTGTTTTAAGGAAGTTGTTTAGTTTGCTGTTTTGGTTAAGTAGGACGAGGTTTTTCGTTATCTCTGTGAAAAGCTCTGGGTTGTTTGTGTTGTGTGTGGAGACGTATGTTAGGATTTGTTCTTTGTTTCGTTCTTTAGGGGTTCTCAAATCTTCTACTGGTATATTTGTTGCAAGTTGGATCTCTTTGTCTATAAGTTGTGATGGGTGTTCTTGTGGATATGGATATACGCGTATGTGTGAGCCCCTGCATATGTCTGTGTGTGCGCATGTGTGTGTATGTGTATGTGCCTATATAGTATGTGGATGTTTGTGAGTGTATATGCACATACATGTATGTGTGTATATATATGTGTGTATGTGCGTGTATATGTGTGTGTATATATATCTTCTCCTACCTATTCTCCATCTTATTTGTGTGTGTGTGTGCGTGTACTTATGTCTAGATGATTAAGCGCATATATACATGCGTGTTTTAGTTGGGGAAAAAAAAAAATATATATATATATATATATAAAATAAATGATAAAAAAATAAAAATAATTGACGTGTTAGTGGTGGATGTGTGTGAGTACATGTGTGAGTGTGTAGGTGGGTATGTATATATGTATGCTCCTACATATATTTCTATGTATGTGCGTGTGTGTATGTATGTGTGCCTGCGTGCGTGTGCGTGTGCATGTGTACATGTACATGTATGTATATGTATGCGTGTGTGATTGTGTGTGAGTGTGTGCTATACATGGGGAAAGAAAGTCTTTAAAAAGAACCCTAAAAAAACCATAAAAACCTTCACCAAATGGACCAAAAGCCCCTCTTTGAATCTAACTTTGACCGGACACTTTGAACACTTACAGTTGGAGACAGAATGTCTGAGACCACACATCACTCTGAAAACACACATTTAGTATCAGTGGAGGTAAAAATAACTCTACAAACTCCCATTTTAATAAAAAACTGTTTACGAAAACATTTGAAGAGAGCACACCCTAAGCTCGAAACGCGTTATAAAAATATTTTAAAATAAAAATATGATGAAAACCTTTAAAAAAAAAACCCACAATTGTTGATGGCTACACTCTTTTAAATATACATTTTTTTCTCTTGTTGGAACTACACAACCATAACTTTAAATATATATATATATATATATATATATATATATATATATATATATATATAGTAGTAGTAGTAAGTTAGAAAATATATATGGCAATTAAGCTACACGGAATATTCCGCGTTTCATCCGCACTAGGATTCGTCAGGCTGCTATATATACACTTGTGCCCGATATTATTCATACCCCTCGGATCTTTGAGATTTCTATAAGAATATTGCTCAAACCAGAAGGTAGACAATATTAAAGGGATTTCAAACAATAAATCAAGCATAAGCATTTAATTTAAACTCAACAAATAAATAAATTATGCAAGTTTGAAACATTATACAAAGAAAAACAATAATGGCACTAGTTCAAAATTATTCATACCTCTCTTACTAATAGTCAGTAGCATGCCCTTTATTCTTAATAACTGCCTTTAACCGTTTGGGATATTTATCAACAAGGTTTTTACAAGCATCAACACTGATTTTTGACCATTCTTCAATGCAGTAGTTCTCCAAATCCCTCAAATTTCTAGGTTTCCGCTTTTTAACCTCAGTTTTCAATATGTGCCAGAGGTTTTCGATAGGGTTCAGGTCGGGACTCTGGCTAGGCCATTCCAAAACATTAATTTGATTATCCTCAAACCATTTCTTGACTATTTTGGCAGTATGTTTTGGATCATTATCCTGTTGAAGGACCCAGTTTGGTCCTAAATGGAGCTTCTCCGCATCCTGTCTAATGTTTTTCTGGAGTATCTCCAAATATTGCTCCTTCTTCATGGTTCCATCTATCTTGACCAAACTACCTGGACCACTAGCCGAAAAGGAGCCCCAAAACATTAGGCTACCACCACAATGTTTCACCGTGGGTATGGTGTTCTTTGGGTTGTAAGCTTCTCCTTTCTTCCTTCAAACGTAAGAAGCATCCATATGGCCAAACAATTCAATTTTTGTTTCGTCAGTCCACAAAATACTTGAGAAAATGGACTCTGGAGAATTCACATGGGTCCTAGCAAACTTTAGACGTGCTGCAAGGTGTTTTCCGGTGTGCAATGGAGTCCTTCTTGGTCTTCTTCCTTTCAGACCATTTTCATGCAGAGTCCTTTGCAATGTTTGCCTTGATATTTTTATGCCAGAAGACTCCAGATTTTCTAAAATGTCCTTATTAGTGGTGGTTGGATTTGCATTAACACTTCTTACAATATTCCTGGTGGCTCTAGCAGACAGTTTCCTTTTCCTTCCTCTACCAATCAAGTTGTTTGTTGTGTGGTGGCTCTGGAATTTTTTGATGATGCTCTGTACTGTTGCTGTAGGGACCTCAAATTTCTTGGAAATTGACTTGTAACCTAAACCATCCTTATGTGAATTCACAATTTTAGTCCTAAGATCATTACTAAGCTCTTTTTTCTTCCTCATTCTAATAATTTTTATTCTTTTATTGGTTTTCAGTTGATATCATTTTAATTTCTGAAAAATGCAAAAAACGAAATGAAATTAATCAAAGGTTGTATAAAAGCATTCAAAATAAGAATCAAACAGAAAACAAACAGTCAGAAACTCGATTAATACTGAAAAAATAAGGGGGTATGATTATTTTTGAACATTGCAGATTTTATAAATAGCTGTATATTTCTTTTATTACAAGTATCCCGAGATTTTAAAATGACGAAAATGATCAGAAGAGGTTTATTAAGAATATGTATCAATATGGACGTAAACAATAAATTCTTATAAAAGTTACACCTAATAAACTCAATTTTCAAGGGGGGTATGAATAATATCGGGCACAAGTGTATATATGGATACCCAACGTTGCCAGAGTTGAGATGAAGTTCGGTTTGGACACGACTGGTATACTAAGAATATTAAGCAGTTTTTCATGTCAACTCCATCGTTACCCAAACAAAAATTTCAAAAATAAAAGAACGAATGAAAACACGAAAATGTGACCCCCCCCCCCCAAAAAAAAAGAAGTACGTGACAAACTCTCTAACAAATATTTCGGCAGAAGGGATACGAAGAGAAGCTATTCTCTGGATATTGAGCATCTTTTTATGACTATATTTCAGTTTAAGTGAATTTCTTTTATGCTCCCTCAGTCTAGAAAGATTTTCTATACGATCTGTTGCAACGAAAACAGATTAAATAATTAAGTTTCAAAAATACCGAAGTAGAATTTGTGTTAACCGAAATACACGTTTTTATGTTATAAAACTGATGAGGTATGACCCATTGTGTTATTAAAAGAAAAAAACCTTAGTTACGATGTCAAAAAATGTGAAGAAAAAAAAACTTGGTAGAAAATGTAAATGAAAGGTTTTAGTTTTTGTTTTAAATAAAGAATTGTAGTTGAATTGAATTACCTGTTTATTTTAAAGTAAAAATTCACTGGACCACAACGTTGATTGCGAAACCACGGAAATTATTTTATTTAAACTAATTCCAAAAATAATGCTTGAAAATTTTTAGTTTTAATATCCGCCGAAAAAAGAAAACAAAAATAAAAATAACATACTTCGCGCTCAAGGGAAATAACTCAAATCGATTCATAAAATAATCTATGCCGGTAAAAATAAATTAAATTAAATATGTTATTAATATAAATCAAATTTAAATAATAAGCTTAAATAGAACACTTAAAATAATTCTCTCACTATAAACAATAACGAATACACCGCTATTTAATAAAGTCGATTTTTCTTTATGTAATATACAAATAACGTCACCTTTTTAATCTTATATTTTGCAATAATCATAGTATATATAGGAATGAATATATGTTAAAGTAATGGATTTTTGTATATATTAATAAACTTTTGAACAAACAAACAGGAATACGAATTTATATATATATATATATATAGAGAGAGAGAGAGAGAGAGAGAGAGATATTTTAAATGATAAATACGGTTAAATAGCGTCTTCGCCTCGAAGATCGTTTTACTTAGAAAATCGCCCATATTTTATTTGGACGAATATAATATTTTTATTTATTTATTTAATTATTATTTTTAAAACAGTAATCTATGGGCATGCATGTTTCGAGGTTCCTAGCTGTCTTCAGCGTAAATTGACTGTTGTATAAACGTTATTGTGCCGTATTGCTACTGCACTCAACTTTTAATCTTAAATGTTTGTGAACTAATGATATTTGCTGTCTGGAGACAATCACTCTTAAAGTTCCAAAGATAAATGTCGAGTCAATATCCGAGTTAAATTTTAACCTCATATTTTGAAACATTGATTTTTTTCTTTTGATTAATGATCTTCCAAATCACATGCTTACATCATTCATAGACATTTCTGCTGACGACACTACAATCTATGGTAGCACAATAAGGACCGTAAACGACCAAGTTCTCTCTGATGCTCTCTCCTCTGATCTTGCGCACGTAGTACAATGGGGTAGGAGGTGGCTGATTACTTTTAATGCATCTAAAACCAAGCTTCTATCTTCCCATTATCAACGCTCTGATACCCATCTGGCCTCAAGTGAAATAAACAGCTCTCATCTTGGGGGGGGCTCATGTTTTAACAAGCTTCTAGGTTTGACTTTACTCTCGGTCTGAAATGAAACACGTATATTAAATCCATTGCCAAGGTAGCTGGAAAAATGGTGGGATCCTTCTACCGCTCCAGTTGATATCTCAATCCTGGTGCAATTTTCTACCTATATAAAAACCAGATATGGCCAACGATGGAGTACTGTTGCCACATCTGGGCAGGAACTGCTAGAAGAAGCTTATCCTGTCTTGACAGAGTTCAAAATAGACTTCATAGCTTAGTGGATTATAGATTCCATGAGCAAAGCTTCTTTTCTAGAACTGCACGCCTGTGGAACTCTCTTTCGATTGCCTGCTTTCCAGCTGACTACAATCTGATTGTTTTCAAGTCCAATGTAAACAAGTTCTTGATGAACCGTCCCTCTAAGTAATCCAATTTACAAAATTCCCACTACTTATGTTTACTACGCTATAATCACATTGACTAATGTATACCATTAACCCTTATCCTTGAGTGGCCTCCGGGCCTTGATAAGTGGTGATTCCTGTGTAAAAAAAAACAATTATTAAAAAATTGAAAACGAAATAGAAAAGCATATGAAGTTAAAGCCACTCAATATGTGTATTTACCCTTAAACGAAATATGCAAGTGCTTTCTATATCAAAAAACAAAATAGCACCATTGGTGCAGTAAAGCAGGCTGGATGCATAGAATCAGGTACGATACGTAAGATTAGTTTAGAGGAGATGAACAACGAGTAAATTAGAGCTTTTAAATTATAAATGATGCGGAAATACAATGTAAGCGAATGCTGGTTCCACTTTAAATTGAAATTATCATAGAAATATGTCACCTAAATGATTGAATCAGTCTTTTTATCAAATGAATGTCATTAAAATTAAATGTGTTTGCTTCACTCGCCCCCGAGCATTCATAAAAAAAAACTTCGTACTTCATAGGCACTGCAGAATTCTAAGTACTTGCGGCCTATACATGATTAAATACGACAAAACACACACACACACACACACACACACACACACACATATATATATATGTGTGTGTGTGTGTGTGTGTGTGTGTGTGTGTGTGTGTGTGTGTGTGTGTGTGTGTGTGTGTGTGTGGATTAGATTTTTTATTAGGTAATAGCATTATTGGATAATTTTCCGTTAAATTCGTTTATTAATTGTAGAGTAGTGGTCCATTTCCTCTCTCCATGCGATATAGAGACGCAATTCTTATGAACTTTTGGTCCGAAGATCTTCCAGTTTTGGATGCTATTAAAATGGCGCCTAAATCATTTCCTTGTCTAGTCTGAATGTAATTTCTTCAGCAAGTGCAATTCAGCGTGGATGTATTCAAAGTTGTCTTTCTTTGATTAGATATACTTTAAAGGCCTTTCGATTTTTCTCGACTCCCATTTAGCACATTGTTCTTCGATACATTTTGTACAATTCCGAAGTACTCGCTGTTCCATTTACTGAATTCGCTGTATTATTTATTTAAATTTCATTATACAAACTCACACTGTTTCTTCTTACGTCTCATCATGGTACTTTTAGGCGGGATACGTCCGTTTAGTTATTGTTCAACAATTTGGCTTTTATATATACGGGATGCACATGCACATATAAACGAATCTTGACAAGGGTGAGCTTATTACCGAAATATATCGATAAACATTATTTTTAAACTGTTTATTACTTTTTTGCGTTTGATGGCTTCAAAACGTATCTTATATACGTGTTCTATTTGATTTTCTATTTACCAACACTTTCAAAGAGGAAGCCAACCAATTATTCCTTTGGCACACTCCATGTGTATTCCTGGATTATAAAAAAAACCGTTGATCATCTACTAAACGGACGTGTCCCGCCTAAAAGCAAATCACGAGGAGTAAGAAAAAAAATCTTGACAAGGGCCAGTTTCTTCGCCGAAATAGATCGATAAATATTATTTTTAAATTATTTATTATTTTTCGCATTGGATGTCTTTAAAACGTATTTTATATACGTGTTCTATTTGATTTCCTATTTTTTTTAATTCAATTTTCATCCCAAACAAGGCACAGTGCCACTTTGAAGCAGGCGGCTACTATCATGGACTTAATAAACGGGGTCATTATGAAGGGAGATGAGTAGAAAGATGTTTGTTAACATTACACTTGAACTTCTGCATATCAGTGCAGTTGGGAAAGCAGAATCCCGGAATGGAATTCCAAAGACCCGCAGTTCTTGTGGAAGAAACTATTGGAGTAAAAGGCTTTCTTGCACCTAAGAATCTCTACTGTAAAGCGATGAGACTTAGTAGCTTGTCGGGTTTGTCGGGGGTAATTACGTCGGGGAGGTACAAGTGTTTGCAGTTCGTCAGAGCATTCACCATTAAAGTATTTGTGGAACAGGCAGAGGGATGCAACATCTCGTCGATGGGATAGAGGCTGAAGCCTAGATCACAGTTCAGGACCTATCAGGTTGGCAACTCTCTTTTGAACCCTGTCCAGGAGCGAGAGACAAGCAGCAGATGCACCAGCCCAGATGTGACAACAGTACTCCATACATGGGCGAATGGTGGCCTTATAGAGGTATAGGATACTGTCAGGCGTAAGTAATTTTCTAGCACGGTAGAGGGAGCCAACCTTCCTTGCAGCAGCATTGGCAATACTCTCAATGCATTTATTCCAGTTCATATTCCCCGTAAACGTAAGGCCGAGAAGCCTAAAAGAAGTACTTTCAGGCAATGTGTTCTTGGCCATTGCTATTGGTGGTAGAGAAGGTTTCTTGTAGTTATTGAAGGAAACAAGGTTAGTCTAAGCAGCATTGAATGTGACCATCCATTTTTGTCCCCATTCCACTACAGATTGGAGGTCATCCTCTAGTGTTTCTGCCATTTCCTTGGATATGTGTTCATTTGTTTTCCCCTCATATCTGTTATAGAGAGTGGTGTCATCGGTAAATATACCCATCTCTGAAACAATTTTATCAGGGAGGTGATTTATGAATATCAGGAATAATAGAGGTCCAAGGATAGACCCCCGAGGTACTCCCGCACTTATGTCATATTGTTTAAGATGTACGACTGTTGGGGACAACTTTGATTTTTCTATTACTTAAGAAGGATTTGATTACATTATGAATTCTTCCAGTGATTCCATATGATCTAATTTTCCTTAGAAGACCATCGTGCCATAACCTGTCAAAAGTCTTAGATATATCAAGGGCTACCGCTCTACCCTCCCTTGTTTTGTCCAATGAACGGTATATACGTTCAGAGACTACTGCTGTTAAACGGGCTTGCCTGAATCCATATTGTTTGTCAGTCAGGAGTTTAGCAGCTGTTAGGTGCTGGACTAGGGCTTGATTAACTAAGGACTCAAATATTTTGGCGAAAAGCGGGAGGAGGCTAATGGGGCGATAATTTAGTGGGTCAGTTCTTTCGCCAGAATTCTTGAAGACTGGTACCACAGAGGCGGTTTTCCAACAAACAAACAGGAAACCAAACAATTATTTAGTTAGCACAGGAACACAACAATTATTCCTTTAGGATAACACACACACACACACACACACACACACATATATATATATATATATATATATATATATATATATATATATATATATATATATATATATATACTAGCAAAAGTACCCGTCGTTGACTGGGTTCAAAAACAGCCTCCAGAAAATGGACTCTGATTTATGAAAGTATGATAGGTTATGAAAAGGAAGGGTTGTAAAGAGATAGTTTCGAATTTGGGTGTATCAAAGCCAAAGCAAAATATGATGAAAGTAAAAATAAAATAGATAAATCCCATAATTTATTATACCATACCTGTTCACACTGAAACACTTATCACAATATTCTGTGGATATTTATTAAAAAACCTTGTTAAACTTTGTGACATATTTCCATTCTATGGAGGTCAGGTGCGAACGAACACCCCATAATTTTATTATACCATATTTCTTCAAACTTAAACATAATTATCAAAGTATACTTTCGCAGATAGATATGAAAAGTCTTTATTAAAGTTTGTGCCTATTTCCATTCTATGGAGGCCATGCGAACGCAGACTCTACAATTTTATTATACCATCCCTATGGAAGTTAAAACATACTTATCAAAGTATTATTATGTACATCTATATCAAAAACACTTGTAAACGTTTTTTTTTTTAATTTTTTAATTTTTTATTTCCATACTTTATGGACCAGGCGCGAACGCAGACCCCACAATTTTAATGAACCACCGTTTTGCCAGATCAAACATACGCATTCCTGTGTCTCGATACATCTATCATTATATGTAATCAGTTTTTTTTTAATAATCAACCATATAAGAGCCTATTCGTGACCAGACACACACACACATTCAGCTTTATATATATATATATATATATATATATATATATATATATATATATATATATATATATATATATATATCACAGTCGGATTTCAGTGCGGTTTGTTTGATCTGTGTTGGTTAATAGAAATTATTGTGTGCGAGGCATTTTCTCAGTTGGTAGAGTGCTTGCCTCGCATGGAAGAGGCTCGGATTTCGAATCCTGAGTTCGGATGTGTCTAACTGATGAGCCCAAATGAGGGCGAAACTTGAGTCTTGGACTTCCAGTTCGTTGACTGTCATGGCTCTTGTTGGCTGCGATGTTATTTGGCTGTGGAATTTATTATATATATATATATATATATATATATATATATATATATATATATATATATATATATAAAGAGAGAGAGAGAGAGAGAGAGAGATATGATTAATCGAAAGCGGAATCAGAAATCGGAAAAAATCAGAACTTTGTGGGTATTGGAATTGGTATCAGCATCGGAAAAATTAGTGCCTATTCTCCGATGCCCAAAACGATTCTTTTAAATGCTGACGTCTTCCTGCTAGTATATATATATATATATATATATATATATATATGTGTGTGTGTGTGTGTGTGTGTGTGTGTGTGTGTGTGTGTGTGTGTGTGTGTCTTAATTATAGTGCAAAGTTTATATATATCACATTTTATTCATGTCTATGTTAATACACTGCTGTTGCTGTGAATATTTCAAGTCATAATAATTTGAAAGTAATTAATATCTAAAGATTATTTAACTGGTTTACTTGGAGACCAAATCATTAATTTAGCATCTTCATAGAAAGTTCTTATTTGTAAACTTTATATGAACAAAAATCTTCACAAATGAAATAAAATACAAAATATAAAAAGAAACAAAATCATATTTTAGTATTTCAAATTTAACGATAGACAAATAAACGTGGGTATTTCAAGTCTCCATTTTTCATGTGTATAAGTATGCCGTATGTGGAATAATAGTCATTTAAATAGTAAATAGATTATATTGCAAATAATTTATTCTTAATTAACGTATTTATAGATAAATACATAACAAAGGTTGAAACACAAAAAGTCAGGTGAATAGGTTACAATGCAAACAGTCCCTATACATTATACAAAGATTCAGCCCCCGCCCCATCGCCGCAGTGTACCGTCCCTGTGTTTGTTCTACACGTACTTCAACAGCAAATGCTCTGACGAACTTCATTTATAAGCGCTTAACGTAAATAACCCCTGATCAACCCGATAAGCTACAAAATTCCATCTCTTCAAAGAAGAGGTCCTTGAATGCCGAAAACTTTCTAATTGTATTTCATTTAAACCGCTTGCCTTTGGAATGGCCTGCATTATCCGGATTTTTACAACCATACAAAAAGGCATGAATTTAAATCTATTATATAAATCTCACCTGTCTGTTTAAATGTATGTATGTATGCATGTATGTATTTATGTATGTATGTATGTATGTATGTATGTATGTATGTTTGCCTAAAACTTTCGACAAAAGCGACGGATTTTCAAGAGATTGGTACCGTTTTTAAGCTCGACCTTCGGACGACAAATATCGAAACATTGGCTAAAAAACATTAATTCCTTCACCCTCAACTTGGCACTTTTCTACAGGGAGAGATATTTTCGAAAGCCATCTCCTCTTTTCGATTGTCTAGCCTTAATTTAAGCATACGCCACTTCCGGTTGGTGATGGGCGCAACAGCAAAGACGGTACGGGTTCGAGCCTGCCTACTACCACTTTTTTTTTTTTTTTTTTGCTCCACACCCACCTTCAACTATCCGGGCAACGCCGGGTACCCAGGCTAGTATAATATAAACGCTACACAACTCGCCATTTAGGGAGCACCCTATAGATTTGGCTACTAATTCATAGTAGACGCTTTACATCTCAGCGCCAATATGTCTTGTTTCAGGTGGATATTAGCAAAAAAAAAATAAATAATAAAGAAAACACAAAAACTGGAAGTGTAATGTTGTTTCCAAAAGATGGGCTGTTTCATTGATAGAAATTCGTTCAAGCAATTAGATCGACTCGAAGGTAAACATTTGATTAAGCTGATCTGCATGGGTTGTGCTAAAATAACCTCAGATATCAATGAGGTATCATGGCCTTTTTCCACATTGAAGCTTGACCTTGTGTCTCATTCTGTCCTTGTTTTAGAATACTGAGAAACAAGTCAGAGAGAATACAAATCGTAACGTGTCGTGGAAAAAAGCGGCAGAATAACCTCCGCGGAAAGGCTTGCGAATTGTTTATGATAGATAAAATTACTAGCAAATTTAATCTGTTCTTCAACAGAGCAGCGTTTTTAGCTCATCTTAATCACGTGATACAAACGTTAATACATTGTGAAAGGATGATTACAACTGATGATTAACTATATTCACATCAGAGATAAAGAATAAATAAGTTAGTTAAGACTAAAAGTGGACACTTATTCTCCACTCTTCCACCCTAATTTAATTATCTTGTGCCTCATTTCATTTCCAAAATATGTTTTACTTTGAGCTTTTTTTATCAGTATTATATTTAAACTAGCCTGGATCCGGGGGGCCCGGGTGTTTGGAGGCATGTGTGAGCAAAAAAAAAAAAAAAAAAAAAAAGTGGTAGTAGCCAGTCAGGCTCGAACCCGTACCGCGAAGGAGGAAAAGAACGTGTAAAAATAAAATGTGACGTCTTTACCGTTGCGTCCATCGCCAAATCGGAAATGGCGAAAGTTTAAATTAAGGCTCGTCAATCGAAAAGACGGAATTACTTTCTAAAATATCGGCGAAAAAAACACTCCTTCTTGTAGAAATGTGCCCAGTTGTGGGTGAAGGAATTAATGTTTTTATCCAATATTTCGATATTTTTCGTCCGAAGGGTCGTTCTTCAAAACGGTACCGATCTCGTGAATATCCGACGCCTCTGTCGAAAGTTTTAGGCAAACATACATACATATATACATACATACATTTAAACAGACGTGAAATTTATATTATAGATAATGTTTTAAATGGGGTTAACAAAGAGAATTACACACTAGTTTCAAATAGCATTGCTAACATTAATGCCACGCAAATTCACGCCAACTGTGAGATCTTTTATTCCATATTTTCTACATTAGTAACAAGTTATACCTTTAAATAGGTCAGGGATGCTTTCTCCTCTTAACGGAATAATTATTTAAAAAACATCTTTTTGTTCATCGTTATCTGATGAAATGTTTCGACATCATTCTATCGATCGGATAGATATCTCACTGTTGATGCAATTCTCTACTTATATAAAAGCCAGGTACGACCACGGCTGGGGTACTGTTGCCACATCTGGACAGGAACTGCTAGAAAGATATTATCCTGCCTTGACAGAGTTCAAAATAGACTTCGTAGCCTCGTAGGAGATGCTCTTTTCTCTTCCTTGAAACCTCTTTCTCGCAAAAGAGACGTTGCGAGGCTGTCTCTGCTTTAGCGTTATTTTCATGGTCAGTGCTCGTTTGAGCTCCAATCTATGGTCCTCCCCTCGCCAAACTTTCACGAGAAGCACTCGTCTAGCTGAAAACACTATCAATAATTTCCCCCAATCTTTATCTATGCCTTAAGCTAAACGTAGATTCCATGAACAAAGTTTCTTTCTTAGAACTGCATACATGTGGAACTTTCTTCCATCTGCCTGCTTTCCGGCTGAGTCGTCTACAAGTCCAACGTAAACAAGTCCTTGATGAGCCGTTCCTCTTAAGTAATCCAATTTACTAAATTTCTAATAACAATTACTACGGCATTGTCCCATTGACCACTGTATGCTTATTAACCGTTATCCTCGAGTGGCCTCTGGGCCTTGATAAGTGGTGACTCCTTTGTCAAAAAAAAACTCACCATAGAACTGAGCACATTTGCCATGTTATTCATTTCACATAATAAACGGATCAAATGGTTAAATAAAAAAAATAAGCCGTTTTTTTCTTCTTTTTTCTTTTTCTTTTCTTTCTTTTTTTTTTCTTTTTTTTTTTTTTTACTTATCTTCACTCCAAACAAGGCATATCGCCATTTGGACGTAAAGGGATACTAATTGGGGTCATGCCTAAGAAAGATTAACAAGATGTTGGTTTGCGTTACATTTGAACTTCTGCATATCGGTACAGTTAATGAAGCAGGTAGCAGGAACGGAATTACAAAGTCTAGCTGTTCGAAGGAAAAAGCTGTTAGAGTAAAAAGCTTTCTGGCATTTGGGGACCTCAACAGTGAAGGTGTGTGATTTTGTTGCTATGCATATGGATATGTACGTCGCTTTCTTTGGCTCGAGGGGACACAAGTGCAATGAGTTCATCAGAGCACATTCCATTAAAATAATTGTAAAACGAACACAAGGATGCAATATTGTAGTGATGGGACAGGGGTTGGAGCCTAGTTGACAAAGTGAGATCTATGAGAGACTCAGTTTTGGTTCCTATCCAAGAGAGAGAGAGAGAGACTAGCGGCAGATGCAACAACCCAGAGGTGGCAACTATGCTCCATGTATGGGCGAATGGTTGCCTTGAGAAGAAGACGGAGAAAAAAAAGGGAGTGAGTAAAGTGTGTATCGAAATAGAAAAAAGACACACAGAGGAAAAAAGAAAGAAAGGAAATGATGGGAAGAGAAAAAAAGAAAAAGAAAATGAATACTAAGAATAATAATAATAACAATAGAAGCATACAGTTTGTCATTGACGGACGTACATCCAAGCAGCATACCATTAATGCGGAAGTGCCTCAGGGGTCGATCCTTGGGCCATTATTATTCCTGATATTTATAAACGACCTCCCTGATAATATTTTGTTCGAGATGGGTATATTTGCTGATGATACAACGCTCTAGAATATGTATGAGGTAAGAACAAATGTACATAAATCTAAGACAATGGCAGAATTGTTAGAAAATGACCTCCAGACTATAGTGGAATGAGGCTGCAAATGGATGGAAACATTTAATGCTAGTAAAACTAAGCTGCTCTCCTTTAACAATTACAAGACGCCTCTCCAACCATCTATACCCATGACAAATAGTATCCTAGCTGAGAATTCTACGTTCAAACTCCTCGGCCTAACATTTGCGAGCAATATGAACTGGAACAAATACATAGAAGACATTGCAAAGGCTGCTGCAAAGAATGGGGGGTTCCCTCTATCGAGCTAGAAGACTACTCACGCCTGAGATTATCCTATACCTTTATAAAGTCACCATTCACCCATGCATGGAGTATTGTTGCAACATCTAGGCTGGTGCATCTACCATTAGTCTCTCCCTCTTAGATAGGGTCCAAAAAAGAGTTGTCAATCTAATCGATCCCACTATATCAACTAAGCTCCAGCCCCTGTCCCATCGCCGCAATGTTGCATCACTGTGACTGTTTACAAATGATGAATTTGTTTCACTTGTACCCTCTCGACGTACATATCCCCGACAGACCCACTTAGCAATAAGATCTCACCCTTTCACTGTTATCCCTAAATGCCAGAAAGCTTTCTATTCTAATAGTTTCTTCCCTCAAACAGCTAGACTTTGGAATTCCCTTCCTGCTGGCTGCTGCCCTGGTTGTACTGATATGCAGAAGTTTAAATGTAACATCAACAAATATCTTGTTAATCTTTACTAGACATGGCCCCAAATAGTAGCCCCTTACGTCCAAGTGGATATATGCTTTGTAAGGGGTGGACATAAGTAAAAAAAAAAAAGTAAAAAATTAAAATAATAATATTATCATTAATTAAGATATACATAATATATATAAAATAATAAAATCATTAATAATAAAATCATTAATAGCAAACTCATTAATAATAAAAATAAAATAAAACTAAAAAAATCTCAAAACTGTAAGATTTAAAAAATTATCTTGATAAAAAACTTTTATCTCAATAAAAATATTAAAAATAACGAATAAAAGATGAAGAATACAAAATCAAACATAATACAAAAGACAAAACTTTAAACAAACAATAAACAAAACAATAAACAAAACAATAAACAAAACAATAAACAAACCATAAACAAACAATAAACAAAACAATAAACAAACAATAAACAAAACAATAAACAAAACAATAAACAAACACTAAACATATCACAAAATATGTGTGGGTGCAAGCAGTAGACATACCTCTTTTTTTCCTCTGTTTCTTTTCTCTATTTTGATACACACATTACTCCCCCCTTTCTTTCTCTCTTCTACACATATATTAAAGGTCGTTATCTTTTATTTTTATTCTGAATGACACGTCATATAAGCTCATGATAATTTTTTGTGCTTGTAAACTCCGGTATAATTTTCATTACAGACTAAACTTTTGTATAAGCAATATTTCCTGAACAGGTCTCTAGTTCTTGTAACTGACTGACGAAGACATGCTCATGAATGTATAGCGACATATTATGTAAAACAAACAAATATCTCGTCCTACTTCGGTATTGAGCACTCTTGTATTAACCTCGTAAAAACGTCATCAGTTGCTTTACCTCTGGAAAATATTAACCTGGAATTATATATATATACATAAGTAATAGAAAGCCCACTGTTTATAGTAAGCACTGTTGATATCGAATACAAAATTTAAAAATTTAACGGTTTAAAGCCAAACAAGTGCAGAATCTCTTTCATTAAATAAATAAACATATTAAAATTAAATTCAATATTTCGATTCATAACAGAATTTTCATTCGGAAAATACAGTTTTCGTTCTTTTTTACGTGCCGCAGCGATGGTAAGAAAAGAAAACGCATTTTCCTGATGAAGACTCTGTTACGAATCAAAAATATCAAAATCAATTTTAATAAATAAATATGTTTATTTATTGAATGAGATTCTGTACTTGTACGGTAAAATCCAAAAATCAAAATCCAAAAAGGTTGGTTAAATTTCCATTTCTACAAGGAAAATCCAATTGGAAGATGGTCTAACATATATAAGTAGGGCTAATATATATAAGTAGGGCTAATATAATAAGTAGGGCTAACATATATAAGTAGGGCTAACATAATAAGTAGGGCTAGCATATATAAGTAGGTCTAACATATATAAGTAGGTCTAACATATATAAGTAGGGCTAACATATATAAGTAGGGCTAACATAATAAGTAGGGCTAACATATATAAGTAGGTCTAACATATATAAGTAGGGCTAACATATATAAGTAGGGCTAACATAATAAGTAGGGCTAACATATATAAGTAGGTCTAACATATATAAGTAGGGCTAACATATATAAGTAGGGATAACATATATAAGTAGGGTTAACATATATAAGTAGGACTAACATATATAAGTAGGGCTAACATATATAAGTAGGGCTAACATATATAAGTAGGGCTAACAGATATAAGTAGGGTTAACATAATAAGTGGGGCTAACATATATAAGTAGGGCTAACATATATAAGTAGGGTTAACATATATAAGTAGGACTAACATATATAAGTAGGGCTAACATATATAAGTAGGGCTAACATATATAAGTAGGGTTAACATAATAAGTAGGGCTAACATATATAAGTAGGGCTAACATAATAAGTAGGTCTAACATAATAAGTAGGGCTAACATATATAAGTAGGACTAACATATATAAGTAGGGCTAACATATATAAGTAGGGTTAACATATATAAGTAGGGCTAACATATATAAGTAGGGCTAACATAATAAGTAGGGCTAACATATATAAGTAGGGCTAACATAATAAGTAGGTCTAACATAATAAGTAGGGCTAACATATATATAAGTAGGACTAACATATATAAGTAGGGCTAACATATATAAGTAGGTCTAACATATATAAGTAGGGCTAACATAATAAGTAGGGCTAACATATATAAGTAGGGCTAACATATATAAGTAGGGATAGCATATATAGGTAGGGCTAACATATATAAGTAGGGCTAAAATAATAAGTAGGGCTAACATAATAAGTAGGGCTAACATATATAAGTAGGATTAACATAATAAGTAGGGCTAACATAATAAGTAGGTCTAACATATATAAGTAGGACTAACATATATAAGTAGGTCTAACATATATAAGTAGGGCTAACATATATAAGTAGGTCTTACATATACAAGTAGGGCTAACATAATAAGTAGGGCTAACATATATAAGCAGGGCTAACATATATAAGTAGGGCTAACATATAACATATATAACATATATAAGTAGGGCTAACATAATAAGTAGGGCTAACATAATAAGTAGGGCTAACATATATAAGTAGGGCTAACATATATAAGTAGGCTAACATAAGACATATATAACATATTAGTAGGGCTAACATAATAAGTAGGGCTAACATATATAAGTAGGGCTAACATATATAAGTAGGTCTAACAGCATATTTTTATTGTCTTGACTCTCTAGTATATATCCGACATAGTTAAACACAGTTAATCAACCGAGAACCACATCACTCTATATAAAAACATATAAGATATTAACTGATATATACTCGAGAGTCAAAATAATAAAAAGAATTGTCTCGTGCCATAGTCCTTATAATAACGTCCATAGTATAAAATATACTAACATTTTGTTAAATAAAATAAACAATTAACATACCACAATCTTCCTTATAAAAGTATTTTTAGGGATTTCCTCTAGAAAATCTTTACATGTTTTATTCTTTTTATTTAATTTTTGTAATCACCCCCAATTTCTTTTATCTTTTGTTTTTCTTTTAATTCTATTTATGCTTCTATTCTATTACATTTGTATTTTTTTACTCCAATTGTGATTTTTATTTTCACCTGTTTGTTTGCATCTCCATGGGTTTCTACATCAATATTTCCTCTTTTAATTCTATGTTAAAATATCAACCTTTCCCACAAAACATCATCCTCTCGCATCCTATTCACCTCTGTCTTGATTTCTCACGAAATGGTTTCTAGTTTCCATTTCTGATCATATCTTTGCTGTAGTAATATGTATGAATACCTTTCAATCTCCCTTAATTTCTAGATCGATAAATTTGGGAATTTCTTTTTTGTTTTTGTTTTGTTTTGTTTTTTGTTCTTTTTTTTTGTGAAAACTGTTTACAGAAATATATTTTTCTAGCAAATTCTGTATATGCCTCTCAAGCCATTTTAAATAGTAATAGTATATTCAATGTTTTATTTTACTAACACTAAGTCTAACTCATTTAGGCCCCTTTCCATTTCTCACTCCTTGCTCTTTTTTTTTTTTTTTTTACTTCCTACTCTCCCGTCTGAATATCAGGGTTCCTAAATTTTGTTATGCTACAGAGTTATTGAGACGGTGAATTAAGTTTCATCTCCAGACTTGAAAAAGCCGAAATAATTGTTTCTGAAATGTGCATGTAATATATATATATATATATATATATATATATATATATATATATATATATATATATATATATATATAACTACTTAATTTACTCACATAAAATTAATATACGAAAGTATAGATTTATGCGTAAACTTAAAAGTATTTACTTCAAAAGTGCTCAATACGTAGGTAGAGCTAGTTAGTAAGTTATAAAATGTATATGGCGATTAAGCTACACTGAATATTCCGCGTTTAATCCACTCTAGGAATCCTAGAGTGGATGAAACGCGGAATATTCAGTGTAGCTTGATCGCCTTATAACTTTATATATATATATATATATATATATATATATAGTGGAGATGGTAATTAATAAAAACTGAAGAAAGTGCTCAATACTGTTGTAGAGCAAATATGCGTTTTATTTTTTATTACCGTATCTTTCTGTTAAGTTACACTGTAGATGTAACTTAACAGAAAGATACGGTAATAAAAAATAAAACGTATATATATATATATATATATATATATATATATATATATATATATATATATATATATATATATATATATATCGGACACTGTAAAAGCGGTGAGCGTGTGTTTATTTGAATGGACATTTGTTGAGGTCATTTGCGAGCATCGATCCCATTGGTCTATGGGTAGAACTGCCGACTATCAGTGTGTTCAATACCCAGCGAGGGAAAAGCGCTTGTCACCGATGAGTTGTGATACAAACGAAAAAACAGTACTGCATGTAAATAACTGATATACATTTCAGAAACAATTATTTCGGCTTTCTCAAGTATGGAAATAAAACTTAATTAGTCATTTTTATCTTCTTGGTCAAATTGTCAATTTGTCGTATGTAGGCTCTGTAGGTGACTTTTGCTTGTTTGTTTTTGTTTTTAGTTGTTGTTTATTTTTTATTTATTTTTTTTTTTAGTTTTGCTTCTTTTTTATTTTGGCGAGTACTTTCAACTGACTCTCTCTATCGTCTCTCGGTGATGTATATTCATAGCTTCTGGTTTATTACTGTACCACAATTCATAACGTTTGGAAGTACATGCAGTGATGAGATGACCTGCACAAGACGTGATCACGTGTCAAGCGCGTGGCTAATTAAAATTTACATTATTTAAAAGTTATAATATTTTTTTAAAAAGTTAAACGTATATTTTTTCTTTCGACTAAGAATAGTTTGGAGTCAATTACTAACGCAGGCATCTTAAAATATTGTGACTAGTTTCGTAATTTATTTATTTTTATTGTGAGGCATCCAGTCTTTTAATTCTATGTTTTTTTATTGTGTTGTGAGGCATCCAGTCTTTTAATTTCATGTTATTTACAAAGGCTCTAAAATTTTCCATCTTTAAGTTGCATTATACAATTTTCGTGTCATTAACTAAAAGTTATGTAAATTGTAGTTGGATGCCAATACTGGCAGATTGAATTGAAGTCAGAAATAGTCTAAATACACCCAATAGTGTGTGAGTGTTGTGTGTATATGTGTGTGTATATATGTGTGTGTATGTGTGTATATATGTGTGTGTATATATGTGTGTGTATGTGTGTATATATGTGTGTGTATATGTGTGTATATGTGTGTATATGTGTGTATATGTGCGTATATGTGTGTTATATGTGTGTGTATATGTGTGTATATATGTGTGTGTATATGTGTGTATATATATGTGTGTATATGTGTGTATATATGTGTGCGTATATGTGTGTATATATGTGTGTGTGTATATGAGTGTATATGTGTGTATATGTGTGTGTATATGTGTGTATATGTGTGTATATGTGTGTGTGTATATGTGTGTGTGCAGCTTACTTTCTTTATCTCCTACGGATAAGCGTCCGGAAGTTTAAGTCGATGATGGTTATATTCGATAAAATTAAAAGATTTATAAGATTTTTTTGTTGTCCATGCAATTCATTAACATTAATTACAACATAATTAAAATATTAATCTTGACATTATATTCCCTAGGCGGGGAATAAAACTAATAATAGTATTAATTTAACATCCGGTCTGTTAAAGTACATGTTCGTTGGTAACTTAAAGGTACAGTTATGCAAATTGTGCAACCGAACTTATCTTAGTAGTAAGTGGCGAAGAAGTAAGCTTTAAGTAATTGTAATGAAAACGTCTACATATTTTACATGATTCAAATGGAACAGAATCAGCTGGTAAATAGCTCAGAATGAGAGAGAAAAAATCCCGTGGAAACTGCTGCGAGTAAGAGAGAGAGAGAGAGAGGGGGGGGAGAGAGAGAGAAAATGATAAAATATTATAGTAAAAAATATAATAAATTCATAGCTTGAAATGGAAGAGAATCAGTTGGTAAATATCTCAGAATGAGAGCGAAAAAAAACGTGGACACTGTTGGGAGTATATATATATATATATATA
This sequence comes from Euprymna scolopes, assembly GCF_053919585.1. Lineage (NCBI taxonomy): Eukaryota > Metazoa > Mollusca > Cephalopoda > Sepiida > Sepiolidae > Euprymna > Euprymna scolopes. Next base: position 156,927,517 of record NC_136482.1, on the reverse strand, counting down.
TATATATATATATATATATATATATATATAGAGAGAGAGAGAGAGAGAGAGAGAGAGAGAGAGAGAGACATATATATATACATATATATATACACACACACACACATATATATATATATATAAACGATACGATATTATAGTAAAAAATATAATAAATTTATAACTTAAAATATTACAGCATTAAAAATTGATTATATAATGTTATAAATTGAATTAAAAAAATTCTGAATGCTGCAATATTTTAAGTTATAAATTTATTATATTTTTTACTAGAATATCTTGTCCTTTTCTTTTCCAGTTTTAACAACTAGTCCTTTACTTTTTCATGTTTAAGCTTAACCATATTACTTTTCATGCTCGCATTTTTCTATTGTAATCCATGATTTTTCCAGGCTTCCAATAAATTCGCTTGTTCTTTGTTTAATTTCAGTCTTATTTTTTTGCCCCTATAAACACATACGTAATAACAATGTTCGTCACTCGTCTGCTTTCAATAAAATACCCCAATTATCTCCCTTACAAGCTTTCATTCTCTGTTTCACGAGTTACTTCTCTTTCGCGACGTGGTTGCTATAGAAGCCAGTCATAAAAAGCGTCGCTCACCTCCTTACATATTTTTACGATTTTGAACACCCAAAAATTCATCATAACTTTTGTTTTACTGAATGAAAATTTAAAAAAAAAATTTCAAATATAGCTGAGAAGGTGATTCATAAACTGTAATAATTGTTTGTAATTTGGTCGAAAAATGAGTGAGCAGTGAAGGTTTAAAGCAGTTCCAAATGACTTAACCACATATTCAAACACGGTAGTGTTTGAATAATATTGAAAAAAAGGTGTCGACAAATAAAAGTATTTTGAACTGTAAAATTAAAGAATAAACAGATAATCTACTTTATAACATGCTTTTAAATGTGAAAAAAGAATTTCATTTTATTTCTAATTTACTTCAAAGAAAAAGTTTTTGGGTTTTGTTGGGATTTTTTTCCTTTCGGAAGTAAATGTAAAAAGTCTGTCCTTATGTGTGTTATCGAGGTCGCGTTAGTTCGTATTTGTACGTAGAACTCTTCAGTTTCTCTCTCTCTCTCTCTCTCTCTCTCTCTCTCTCTCTCTCTCTCTCTCTCTCTCTCTCTCTCTGTATATATATATATATATATATATATATAAGCGAAAATGTATGTATGTATGTATGTTTGTGTGTATGCTTGGATGTCTGCTAAAAACTTTCGACAGACGCGACGAAAATTCACAAACTCGGTATCGAATCGAAGCTCCATCCTTTGCTCGAAAAATATCGAAAAATTGGCCAAAAACGTTTACTTTTTCACCCCGAAGTCGACAATTTTCGACAGGGGGGTCAACAAAAACGGTCCTCTCGTGACAACGACTGATTCTACGCATGCGTCAGATGACGTCGTGACCTGATTTACTTTAAATAGTTGAAAAACCGAACAAATTTCGTGAACGTCGCCTTAGCTCAGTTGATTAAGGCCTTGGTTCATTATGTAAGCGTTTTGGGTACGAATCGTGGTGTGAGATGGGTTTTTTTTTTCGATTTTTTAAATTTTAATATCGAAACAGGCTTATTTAAGCCATTTTTCACGTGTTCGTTTTTTCTGTTTTCATCTTTCGTTTGCCTCACGTTAGTTTTTTTGTGTGTGTTTTTCCCCGCTTAGTGTTAACGTTGTTTTCTTTTTTTACTTCGCTTATAACAAACAAACCTACGTCGTTGTCGTAACGCTCGATGACTTCTGGCCGCGCACCTGTCAATTTGGTTCTTAAATAAATTCAAGCATCTTTCACTAACTCATTCTGGCTGGCCGATTTTATTTTCAAGCTTCGCCTCAGGGCTTCGGGTTCGATCCCTTCCCCGGGTTCTTTTTTATTTAACACCACACACGCCTCCAAACACCCGGAAATCGCCGGGTACCCCCGCTAGTATAAATATAAAGCTGAAAAGGCGCGCTGCCGCTAAATATGAAATTGAAAAACAAAATTTATCAGCAAATAAAAGCATCTTGAATTGGAAAATTAAACAATAAAAAGATAAACTTGCTTTAGAACATGCTTTTAAATACGAAAAAAAGAATTTTACTTATTTCTAATTTATTTCGGATTTAAAAATCCCTCGTCGGAAAGAAGAGTTCTTGAGTGGAGGGGGGGTCGGAAGTAAAAAGTCCATTCTTATTGTGTGTTATCGAGGTCGGGCTAGCTGGTATTTTCACGTATAACTCTTTAGTTTCTAATTTTTCAGAAATATATAACCGAAAAGACGCGCTAGCGCTAAATATAAAATTGGAAAAATAAAAGCATCTAGTATTGGAAAATTAAAGAATAAAAGCGTGTTCTAAAGCAGTTTATATGTCTATTCTTTAATTTTCCAATTCAAGATGCTTTTGTTTGCCAAAACTATTTTACTTCCCCCCCCCCAATTTCATATTTGGCGACCGCGTGCCTTTTCGGTTATAAAAAAAAGGAACCTGGCAGCTTTACGTGCAAATACGAGCTAGCGCGACGTCAATATTACATAATAATGATGGACATTTTACTTTTACTTCAAGAGCAGAAAAAAACAACACATCAAATGAGGTATAGTTTGTTTGAACAGTTATATTAAATTTAGCTTAAATTTGCAGTTTTTGAAACAATTACAAGTGCGGACTTTCTTTTTGCCGGCACTATATATACGTCCATTCCTTTTATATATATATATATATATATATATATATATATATATATATATATATATATATATATATATATATATATAAGGAATGGACGTCTTGACTTTTTAAGAAGAAACCCACTGCCCTGGGAAACAATGGGTAACCATTAAAGTGGTCAGACATTAAATTTCACTAGAACTGGATTTTGAATAAATGATACCGATATTATTCTGATTCTCTGTAACACATATATAAATAAATATCACGTGCTTATTTTTTCATTTTTTTTTTTTTTTTAATAATGCTGGAACCCAAATAGCAATGCATTTGACAAATCGCTATTTGATTCTGACAAGCCGATTTTTCCTTCTTTAATATAAAAAACTCTATCTTTTATTTATTTATTTATTTATTTATTTATTTTACAAATTTATGTTATCCCACTATTATTATAATGAATACTATTTATGTCATTAGCAGCAAATTAAAATGAACGCCATCTTCGGAATCAGAAGCAGTGTGTGTGTGTGTGTGTGTGTGTGTGTGTGTGTGTGTGTGTGTGTGTGTGTGTGTGTGTGTGTGTGTGTGTGTGTGTGTGTGTGTGTGTGTGTGTGTGTAATGCAGGCATTATTTTCATTCTAAGTTGCACTATTTACTTAGTTCGGCCATGTTTTTTTTTTACAAATGAATCACCACTTATCAAGGCCCGGAGGCCACTCGAAGATAAGGGTTAATGGTAATAAAAGTAGTCAATATGATTACAGCGTTTTTAACATAGGTATTGGAATTTTTGTAAGTTGGATTACATAGTGGCATGGTTCATCAAGAACTTGTTTACATTGGACTTGAAGACAATCAGACTGTAGTCACCTGGAAAGAAGGCCAACGGAAGAGAGTTTCACAGGCGTGCAGTTCTAAGAAAGAAGCTCTGCTCATGGAATCTACGTTTAGGTCTAGGCACAGATAAAGAGTGTGGGAAACTATTGGTGGTGGTTCTGGCTAGACGAGTGTTTTTCGTGAAAGTTTGTTGAGAGGGGACCATAGATCGAAGCTCAGACGAGTACCTGCCATGGAAATAATGATAAAGCAGAGAGGCTCGCAATGTCTCTTCTGTGGGAAAGAGGTTGCAGGGAAGAGAAAAGGGTATCCTCTCCACTAAGCTACGAAGTCTGTTTTAAACACTGTCAATGCAGGATAAGCTGCTTCTGGCAGCTCCAGCCCAGATGTGGCAACAGTACTCCATCGTTGGCCGTACCTGGCTTTTATATAGGTAGAGAATTGCATCAGGAGTGAGATATCTAGAAATACGACATAACAAATTGTAATAATTTAATGTTTGTTGTTTTTGTTGTTTTTTTAATAATTTTTTTATGCATTAAGTTGTTTTGCAATAGTGCCGAACGATATTTTTTTAACTCTTTATCTTTTACCAGTGTGTTTTCAAAATGATTTACACCGTTAAACTCGCTTACGTCAGTGGTAGTAGGTATAAGAATGTGAACGCATATAAGAGTTTTATGACCCTTTCATGTTACAAGTTTCATCGATAAAAAAATTTATTCCTACAAAAAGTTTTTTTGTTTGTTTTTTGCTTTTTTATGATTTTTTTTTTTTTTTTTTAGATTCTAGTTAACGTGCCTACAAACAGGGAGGCGAACACTAGACACTCTCGCTAGATATGATATACACCTTTTTCAGTTCGTGTCAGCGCCATTAATCAACCTGGGAGCTGTTTGTCTTGAATGGTCCCAGGAGTCGTAACCCTGGAGCACGTTCTTTCAAATGCAAAGTTCTGTATCAGATTCGAAACCACTCTTCCTCCGGCTCTATTTTTAGAAAGACTTTCTGTACATCGCAGGGCGATTTACAAGGGTCGCCTTGCATAACGAGGGCAAACACACATATCAATGTATGCGCGCCCACAGGCAGAGAGACAGAACACATGAACACACACACACACACACACACACACGGATGTATGGGTGGGGTAACGTGTGTATACACAAAAGAAATACAAGCAGAATAGTCAAAGTCAGAAGAGCGTGCTTACAAAATCCCACTGGGCTTATTTTTTACGCGGAAGAACACCTGTCGGTAAACAAATCGGCGTCCAATTGCCTGTATATTTTCTTTCTTTCTTTCTTGATTTCTGATTTTCTTTTCCATTTTTATTTATTTATTTATTTTATTTTGTTTTGTTCGCTCTCTTAATTTTCAGCATCTTTTTCCCAGTTTCTCCATCGCGTTTTATCTTTTCTCCTCTTTCCATTTTTTCTTTACTTTCTTTTATTCTTTTTCTTTCCCCCACTGCCTTAATTTCTTTTCTACCTTCTCAGTTTTCGTTTAGTTTTCATGTTTTACGGCAATTCAAACATTTTTTTCATGATTTTATACAGAATTATTCATTATATATAATTAATTTGAAAATAAAAATCGTCAGAAGTAACGCTGGCTAAGTGATTGACAGCACAGGCTGATAACTTAGGAGTGTCGAGATCGAATCCAGTTTGTTCCACGGAAATATTTTCACTTAGGGATGTTGGCAAATTTCATATATTCCATCCTGTAAATATATTTTTTTTTAGAAAGAACTCTAACTAGAAAGATATCGGGTAAACAAATGCCATTAATAAAATCATCAGATCCATACAAAATAAATGAATAAAATTCTGGGGTTCTTTCTTTTTATTTCATTTTTTTTTTTTTTTTTCTGTAATTTAAAAATATTTCGCTTTTCAGGTGTCCTTCTCGCATCCATTCCCATGTGTTTCCGTTCCCATGTTTCCTTTAGGTGTTTATTTACTCAGTCTTAAACTGTATAACTGTTTCTCTTCTTATTTTGCTATTTGCTTCCGGTTTCCCACTCTTCTCGTTGTTTATTTTAGTGGTGCTCTTAGCAGTAGAAATCAGCTTTACCATATTTTTATTGTTCATTTATATAAAAAAAAACATCCACTCAGTCTTCTATATTTATCAGTACTATTAATCTTTTTCCCCCTTTATTCATAGAGTCGAATCATAGATAAGCGTAGTGCATTGTTCTTGGTCATTAGTTTCCTAGTTTTGGATTCAGACAACCTCCTTTTTGATTTTGGCGACATTAATAAGCCATTCAGTATTGCGTGTTATGTATTTCTCTAGTTGTTTTATTAGATTGCCACTAATCCCCCTCTATTTTTTGCATAAAGTCAGTCAGTGACAACTTTCTAGTGTAGTGCGTTGTGCTAAGTTTTGTGATACTTTGAACCAAGTTTCTGTGTTCTTTTGTTCAGCCAATGGATGATTCAGAATATTTTAATAAGTAAACTGTCAATGTATTGCTTTTATTAAATTCCTGCTATATACTTTTGTTTCAAAGATGTTCCTATTTCTTCTCAAGTATTGTCTTCTAATTCTCATTTTATTTCTACTGATTCGACGGCTTCCAGGATATTTATAATGCCCTCTTATCGGCTCTCAATTAAGCAGCTCTATGTCTTTCGCCGTTTCGTGTTTGTGTTTGCATCTTAAGTACACTTTTTCATTCCCAATTCCATTCGAATATCTTGGCTAAACTTCTGTTTTTGGTTGAGAAATGTTATTAGTTCAGTTTTTTTGTTTGTTTGTTTTGTTTTGTGTTTTTTTTTTGTTCTTTGTTTTTTTGCCTGCATCCATTTACCTTTCTGCTTTAAGTTTGTAATAGACAGTGTGTTTCCTCGATATCTAGTTAACTGGTATCATAAAATATAATGAATCTAGAGAAATTATATGGAAAATACCTCTCCGTATTTTTATCACTGCCAGATGTTGTCCTCCGACTGATTATTCCACTCACGATGTTTCAAATGGTTTCTTAATAAAGATGTCCGATAATTATCTTAAGCATTCAATTATCCTATATATATATCCATGCTTAGAGTGTTGTTGTCTTTATTGTAGTCTATCCGTGTGATGGTTATTTCTTTTTCTGCCTTTGTTTACTTCATGACATTTTGCATAGTGTATAGCAGATAATTTGTCCACTTTGTCGCTTTTTTGCATCCTTTCTGTGCTTGAGGAAAAAGTCCACAGTTATTTAAAATGTGGTTGATCTCTTTTCCTTGTTGCACCGTTAAAATTTTCTACATAATAGATGGATTGCTTATTATCTTATCACTATCATTTTGAATTAGGCTAGTCCTTTCTTCATTCGCTCCGACATTTCCGCTTTGAGTATATAGTTCCTTTGGTTTTGCATTGGTGCATATATATATATATATATATATATATATATATATATATATTATATATATAAATCCGTAATCCTGTCTGTTTGTTTGTTCACAATTTGATTAATATATACAAAACTTCCTGCTGAAAACGGTTATCTATATAAATTTTATTTACTATAAGATTTTCTATATAAATAAATAGCATCACGATCAATATATATACACTATATTGAAGGCAATGTACATAATAGAACTAATCTAATTTGCATATTATATTAAAGAAAATCTTTTTAAATAATTCGCTCAATTAAAATTACTGGTTATAGTAATGTAATTGATGTGATTGTTCTATTTAAGAGTATTATTTAAAGTTAATTTATTTAAATTATTTTAATTCAAGTTATTTTGTACTATTTGCTAAACTGGCACATTTTAAGTAATTTTCACTATTTCACTTCCGGTTATGAACGGATATAGTTTTTAACCAAATCGAGAGATATGGTGATAAAATGATTTGTTTTAATTATTTATTTTCTATAAATGTAAAAGTTACAAATATTGATAAAATAAATAAATAATTAGGCTAAGGATGATTTTATTTTTCGACGAAATATTTTAAATCGTTAGCCCTCTATTAAAGTGCCGGCTAAAGATGTTGATTCATTGTAAGGTGTTAGCACGTTTACCAAAAGGTTAAACTTTATTTCCTACGGACGATTTTAAAATCATTTTTCAACTATTCACTTGACTGTCTGAATTTTATTATCGTTTCCATAATACTTTGAAAAAGAAACAAGGTAAAGTAATGCTATTTATATCAGATATATTGCTACGCGTTTTTTTTTTTTTTTTTTTTTTCACTTTTTTTCTTCGATTTTCTTTTGAGAAAGATCTTATGTTTTCCTGTCTGGGTAATTGATTCAGTTGATAATATATATTTGTGTGAGGGAGTTTCGACGTAAGTATGGGTTTTTTTTCGGGGGGAGGGGGTGTCGCTTTATTTCTCAGCGTCACTCAAAGAAAAATAATTGCAGAAGTACAAAAATGCGGGTGTTTTTATCTGTTTAGTATTTCTGCAGTTTACGAACCGTGCTATTTTTTAGATATGATTTACAAGTGTAATTCAATTTTTGCCGTATCTTTTGTTTATTAAATTTTTATGTGAAAGTCCTTCCTTTATTAAAAAGGGGGTACTTTTTATATACACAACCAAGCATAGTTTATCCGCAAAAATCCTAATTTACATTTTTGGGAGCAACACAAACTGAAAACGGACCTGTACAGTTTTTTTTTTCTATGTAATGTAGAACTTTCGTTTACATTTTTACCAGTGGTATCTTTTTCACATTTTTACATCATCACTACTAATTTACCCCTATTTAATCTAATCTATACACCTGTAATTCCGTATTCCTTTGGTGTATAGTGATATTCATATTAAGAGCCATATTTTTCTATTTATTTTAAGAAAATACAATTTTCTTATATATGAGTTATCGAATTGCATTCATTAGCAAAAGATCTAACTAATTTGCATATTCTTTTAAACATTCATTTTAATTAATTCCCTACTAGTTTTTTCGGTTTTCTTATTGGGTGATCATCTTTAGTTAACTATTACGGGTAATTATATTCATGCAGATATTCTACATGATTTATACTTGCGGAATATTTGCATAAAAAGCTTACAATGAACCCAAAATCGTTTCCATATATATTTATGTATACGTATATATTTTTGTTTCATCTATCTGTCTATCTATCTATCTATATATCTATAAAAGTGAACGTGTCTGTCTGTGTGTGTGTGTATGTGTGTACATTTCCTTACGCAATAACTCTGTCAATTTTTAGTCTATAGACTCGAAATTTGAAATACAGGGTACTGAGATTTGGGAAAATCGATGTGACGGGGGTCAGCCAGAAATTTGGCTGTTAAGGGGTCAAATTTCAACGATTTGATCTTTAAGAACTCTACCAAACTCCTCCGACAATTTTAGGTCTAGACCCTTGAAATTTTAGATATAGGTTCCTTGAACATGGATCTAACTTAATAACTTGATTTGAGCCCCAAACAATAAATTTTAAGGGGTCATAATAGGGGTCAAATTAAAAAAAATTAACCATTTTTTTGTTTTTTTGCTTTTTTGCTCAGCATACACCCCCAAACACCCGGGCAACGCCGAACACCCCTGCTAGGATAGTATATATATATATATATATATATATATATATATATATATATATATATATATTACAGGGTGACCCAAAAAAAAAAAAGAGGCCATCCAGAACATATGCTGTAGAACGGAGAAAAAAGGAAAAAAGGCCAAAGATTCTAGTGTTTTGATGTGATTTTTTGAATATAATAAACTAGTTATGACCAAAGTTTCCTTTAAATAGGACAAAACACTAAGAAAAGGGGCCTAATTAGAGTCGGGCCCGTTTTTTAGTCACCCTGTATATATATATATATATATATATATATATATATATATATATATATATATACATAGAGAGAGAGAGAGAGACAGAGACAGACAGAGGGAGAGATGGGGAGAGAAAGAGAGAGAGAGGTTGTGTTTAGAGGTGTTAAAAGCAACAAGTAACTATTTGACAACAGATATATTCTTGTAATTTTACTTTTGTTTTTTGTTGAACTTTTATGGGCTTCTTGTAGTTTGCTTCCCAGCTACTTATGGAAATTCTGTTCTGAAAAAATTAAATTAAAAAAAACGGTCTTGAAACAGCTGTAAAAAAACTAATACATGAACGTATATTCCGTATTTAGAATATGATTTGAAAACGTTTTAAATCATCAAATATAAATTTATATATATATATTTTTGTTTCGTATGTATAAGATAATATATTCCATATATATTTTCTGCTTCGGTATTTACTTCAACAGTTCTCAAATAGTTAGCACTTAGTGGAAGCGCACGAATATACTCGTAGCAGCGCACACACACACACACACACACACACACACACATCCAGGGTTACTCGGGAATAAAGTTTAAAAGGATTGGTATTTCAACGATGATTGCTGCCACGACAACTGTGCAAACCAACAGATGAAATATGCAAAAATTACTTTAGAGGAATTGATATACCAAGAGGACCCCAGTCGCCGTTGTTTGTTTACGTTAGACTTGACTGCAGCCATACTGCAGTTGATTGATAAGCAGCCTCCCGTCATATTATATTTGCTTTTTTTTTTTCTTGACTCATAGAGAAAAGTTCTTTGTTATTGTTCTAGCTAGTTGAGTTGTTGCTATGAATGTTTTACGGAAGAAACTAGAAATTGGAGCTCAGTCAAGCAAAGTCCAACTGCATCTCTTTTCTGTGAAAGAGGCTACAGCGTAGGCAAGGGATCACTCCCAACAAAATTGTGAAGCTGGATAAAGTAAGAGAGAGTGCTCTAGATATGGCAGCAGGGCCCCATCTTGGGACGTATCTAGATTGGTTTTATAGAGATATAGGATTGCGTTAGAGGCGAGGTACTTTTTACAGCAATACAATGACCAAATCATTTTTCCAGCGACCTTAGCAACAGATTGGGTGTAAGTCTTCAATTTTAGGTCTAGAGTAAAAGTCAGTTATTTGGAGCTTAGAGGAAAGGGGTTGCTTTAAAAAGAGAGACATTCATTTCAATTATGTGGAATCTGGGCATTGTTGTTGAAAGAAGAAAAAACTTGTTTTTGTATATTAAATATACCATATGTATGTGTGTCTGTTTCAATAGTGCTCAAAAATTGAGTAGAGCAGTGTAGTAGTATTATAAATATACTTATAACAAACAAGTTATGCAGAAACCCTTGCGTTTCGATTTTTATGACACTATCTCGTATAACTAGTTGTTAGGTCTGGCGAGTCAATGTGTATCTTACTTGCTATAACTATTTTATACTAAAAATTATATACATACAGTCGAGTTTTCTTCTCAGATCGAATCGATAGGGCTCGATTGTTAAGTGTAAAAATCGTTGATTTGCGATGGTGACACTTTTTCGTTAACAACCTGTCCAGATTTACCAGGGCCTATCGGTTCGATCAAAACACGGGGATCCAAATATGTAGAACCATACTGTCCCTCTCGACAATCGCCGACTCTAATAATTGCGTGCCGTGGTTTTCTTCTTCTTAATCCGGCCATGTCGTCTTTACGATCGCCGAGGGCGCGAACACTGGTTTACAAATATGAAAAATAAAACAACGCAAATTGACAAAATAAAACACAACTCCGATACATCATCAGTTGTGCGTGTAGCAAAGGGCCTCTGAACGTTGTCTGTTTATAGCTATCTATCGGTGCATTTTTGTCAATCGGTTCTCATCTGCTTAAATTCTGCTAGATTTGCTCCAAGCCAGTAACTGTCGTCAACAATCGCAAGCTTCTAAATATATTGACTTCAGGATCGGAAATCCTATGTCTGGATCTTTTGTCTTATTTCGATAATCATCATGCCTCCCTTGTGTGTCTGGATGAATCATTCCTAAACCTTGACATGGCATTATTTCTTTTTTTTTTTTTGTTTTGTTTCCGACATGTTTTCCTCTTTTATTAATCACTTCCTTATGCTCCTTGAAGCCATGGCTCTGTGTGGAAGATGTCGATAGTATCACAAATATAAATAAATACTAGCGGCGGGGGGGCTTTGCCCGGTCGTAAAATACGCTTATTTTAATTTAAAAAAGCGGCAAATTTGTCAAACAACGATTTATTTTTACAAAGTTTTTCAAAGACAAATGTCATATTATACTCATAGATACTCAAAATGTCGTCCGTGCACTTCACTGCAGCGTCTTAACCTAGAAATCCAAGCTCGACAACAAAAGAACCAATAAAAAAAAATAGCATGATCTAAGTTGACCTTCAAATTTCCCGCTTTTCTAACGACCACACTGTACGATTTTTTTTTTTTTTTTTTTTTTTTTCAATTTGGACCCCTTTTTAGCCCCTTAAAAATTATTTTAACCGGCTAAAGAACGGTCCATAAAAAAATTAATCATCTGGAGTCCATAGCGCCGCTCTGTAACTTTTAGTTTCAGGAGGGATTACACTTTTTCGAATAGGTTTATTCATATGCTAATGACGGTAGAGATTCTGGGGTTGTTGACCGACGTTCCTTGCGATGATTTTCACAAGTGCGTCTCGATTACGCTATGACTTTTGCGGTGATGCTTTCACAATACTACCGCTAGTAGTGGACAGAATTTTTTTTTACATTCCATTTGCAAAACTCAATCATGTTCTGCAAAGCCAAAAAGCAAAATCAACAATTTTTCGCTGCAAAAACAAGCTTGACATGAACGTTTGAAGATAACTTGAAGCATTAAAACTCTAACCAATATGTTTGAAACCTTTTTTCTCCAAAATAATCGGATTCAACAGTAAATAGCCCAAAAAGGATTGATATGCCATTAAACAATACAAACAAACCAAAACCAGTCGAATTAAGTAAAACTGTTGAAGTGTAACACTTTTTGCAGTGATAGTTTCGTAATTTTTTAAATGCGTTTTACATTCGAAGTTTTTATATTTTTCTGCTTTGGATTTTTGTTGCTGTCGACGTTGTTTCAGCTTTTTGTTTTCATTAAAAGAATCAATTGTTTTTAGTTTTTGGTTTTTGCCCCCCCCCCCGACAAAAGGAGGGTGGGCCTGTAAATTCTCTCTTGTCCGTTCGTCCGTTCGCACTTTTATCAATAACTACGACTCGAAATTTTTTGAAATTTTGCACAAACATTAAACATGATATGAGTAAAAAAAAGTAACAGAACGGATTTTCCGGGGAAAACTTGGTTGCCGCCCCTATGGGTGCCTTTCGGGTTAAAATGGCTAAAATTGACACTTTTGGGTTTATTTGGATTTATTTGGATTTTTATAAAATTTTCTGAAAAGTTGTAACTAACTGATCTCTATATAATTTGTTTGTATATACGTCACGATAACTCTTGGGTTTGCTCCAGGGGCTCTATTAGCGCTAATAAAAACACTCCATTTTTTAACTATTTTTCCATATTTATCCAAAATTTTCTGTGTATGTCTATTTATTAGCAGTTTTGCATGGTGCTGAACTCAAATTTAAATATGTTACGGCCTTGGGGACTTTTGGAGCTAAATGGGGGGGGGGAATGATGGACTTAATCATTTCTTCTTTTTTGCATGGTACAAAACTAAAGTTTACATATGTTAAGGCCTAAAACTGCACCGTTTGTTCACTTTCACCAGGATTTGATGTCCCCTTGGGACTTTTTGGGCTAAATGAGAGGGGGGAATGCTGTACTTAGTCATTTTTTAAAACCTCGTTCACTGTGCACTCAAGGGGGATGATGCTTGCTTCACTTGTTTTTTTTTTTTAGTTTTTGTTTTTGTTTTTTGTCTTTTTAGTTTTTGGTTTGTTGTTTATTTGTTTAATATTTTTTAATGTTAAGTTTCCCCCAAATCAGAGAAGAGAGAACAAACTACGACATGAAACTAAAACGGAGAACAGGAGGAACTGAAAAGAAAGGAGATTATCTAGAGAGAAAGGAGATATGATTTAAAGATATTTATCTGCTGTCGCTATGGCAGCAGTAGCCTAGCCAGAATCAGCCTCGTTCGTTATCTATAAACTAACATTTAAGGCATGGTCATACGATAATGCTGATATACACCAGAAATACCGGATGGATATCGTTTTGTTTGAAGTCTGAAATATTGCTGTTGGGATTAGATACAGATTTTAAATTTGGCACAATAGATAAACTGTATCTGAAAAAATACATAAATAGTAAAAGTCTAGCTATAATGATCCTGGTGACTTGATTGTGACTCCGTTAATGTTTAATTAACATCTTCGTAGTTTGATGCGATGTGTTTATACTTTTGAAATTAACTTCAAAATGTACCAAGCTTAATATATATATATATATATATATATATATATATATATATATATATATATATATATGAGTAGCCACTTATCAAGGCTCGGAGGCCACTCGAGGATAAGGGTTAATGATTGTACAGTATTCAATGGGATAATATCGTAGTAATCGTTAGTAGTATAAATTTGGTAAATTGGATTACTTAAGAAGATGGTTCAATAAGAATTTGTTTACGTTGGACTTGAAGACAACCAAATTGTAGTTAGCTGGAAAGCAGGCAAACGGAAGAGAGTTCCACGGGCGTGCAGTTCTAAGAAAGTGTTGTGAGGGAATCACCCTCCAAATGGACTGTTTTATCCATTATATAAACCATAGACCTTTTGACCCAGGTGTGGATTAAACACCAAAGCGACCATCGCCTGCTCGATGACGTTTACTACTATTTTCAGTTGTAACCTTTTTACGTTGTTGTTCCAGTAATACATTGTTTAAACTCTATTCTGTTGTTCTGTTTTCTTTGTGGCTTATTGTAAATCATAACACTAGCGACATTGGATTCGGGGAATGTACTCACGTTTAAAAACAGCGTTCTAAAAACTAAACACTGACGACATTGGATTCAAGGAGCATACTAAAATCGAAACCAGTAACAACATTGAAAAAAAAATACTCGCGTTAAAATAGTATTCTAAAAATACTAACGACGTCGGACTCAAATGTTATCAAGTCTAACATAACACTTGCAACTGAAAGGTTCACGGTAACTAAAAAAAGCGCCTATCATTACGGAAAAAAAGAGTTGAAAAAAAAAAGTTCGTCACGACTTTCAAAGATAGCGCTGTACTTTTGCAAAAAGAAAAAGGTTCGTCGCGACTTAGAAAGGTAAATTTTTATAATTTTGGAAAAAGAATTCGTCACTTTACTGCTAAAATCGGGCGTTATTCGTCACGTTACTGCTAAAATCGGGCGTTATTTTTTTTCTTTCTGGAGAAAAATATGCACTTCATTTTTTTTTTCTTTAGACAATGGACTTTTTATATATTTATGTTTTTTCTGTTCGTTTTATTGTCTGGAGGAAGAAATAAGAAGGAATAAAACGGTTTTGTAAAATTCAGCGAACGTTTTGAAATTGCTAATGCTGACAAAGCAAAATGGATGAATTGAAAGTAGCGTTGGAACATTTGACCAAGTTTCATATCGATACCGCAAAGCATCAGTCACAATCCGAAAAACACAGGACTGAACGTGAAATATGATTCGAGGAATAGCAAAAGGAATTGCAAAAACAGTTAGCGGAATGTCAAATACGAACCGAGGAACAGCAAAAGGAAATTCAAAAACAGTTAGCCTAATGTCAATTATGAACAGAGGAATTGCTTACAGAAATTGTTAAGAATAATGCGAACGCGGAAAGCAATTCAGCATTTTATCAGAATACAATATGGACCACGACCGACAATTTTAAATACGAGGAAGAGGAAAAATTATTCGCAGCGTATTTTCGGCGTTATGAAGATTTTTTTTAATATTGACTGCAGCACCTGGTCTGATCAAAAGAAAACCAGACTTCTACTACGAAAATTGGAAACGGCTGAGCATGATAAATTCGTGGATTACATCTTGCCTCGGAAAACAGCAGATTTATCATTCAATGAAACGGTAAATTTGTTAACAGAACTTTTCTTGCCGAAAACGTTTCTTTTCCATAAGCGTTGGAGATGTTTGAATGTGGTAAAAGACAATAATGACGATTTTGCCACCTACGCAGCTGTAGTGAACAAACACTGTGATGACGTTAAGTTATTTGAACTAACAGCAGACAATTTTAAATGTCTTGTGTTTGAGCAAGGCTTAACCTCGGGAAAAGATGCGGAAATCAGGCGCAGAGTCCTTACAAAATTAGAAAATGAACCGAACTTAACACTTCAAAAATTGACTGTCAAAAAGTAGGAATTATATAAAAAAAAAAAGATGCAAGAAATATCGAAGCAGGCATCGCTAATATAAAAAAGTAACTAAGAAAAAACTGTCGAAATGGCACACAAACACTAACCACCGAAACTCAGAAAAACTAAAAGCACCGCGCGCTTGTTTCAGATGTGGTGGAATACATTGGGTAAGGGATTGCCCATTTTTAACAAAAAGATACCATTTATGCAATAAGATCGGTCATAAAAGTTCGCACTGTAGGAAAACTCAGAATAGGAGCCGTGTACGTCAAATCAGAACTAAGGACGTCGTAGATGAAAATCTATGCAAATATGTAACGGTTAACATTTTCGGCAAGGTTAAATTCCAATTAGACAGTGGATCGGATCTTTCAATAATAAATCTCAAAACGTGGAAAATATTACGAAAGCCGATTATGTTAAAAACTAACAGAACGGCGACGGTCGTTAATGGTACAAAAATTCATTTTGAAGATGAATTAATTACAAACGTCACTTTACGGGGGAAAACAAAAAAAACTAAGATTGTATGTGCTAAAAGATAGTGAGAACTGTTCGGTTCTGACAGCATGGACGAGTTTCGTCTCTGGGATCTTCCTATATCCACATTCTGCAAGAAAATAGATACCCGCCCAGCAGAAATGGAGAAACTTATAACTTGTTTTTAAAAAAGAATTCCCAAGCGTATTTACTCCTGGCCTGGAGAGATGTACAAAAATGGCCGCAGATTTTAAGTTGAAAACTGGCACACAACCGGTGTTTAAAAAGAAACGTAATATCCCGTTCGCTTCCCTGAACAAAATAAATCAGGACCTAGACAGATTAGAAAGCATTGGTATACTGGCTAAAATTGAATATAGTGAGTGGGCTGCTCCGGCAGTTTACGTAAAGAAAAGGTCCGGGGAAATTCGCGTTTGCGCCGATTTCGCGACCGGACTCAACGGATCCTTAGAAGATTTTCACTATCCATTAGCTAGTCCAGAAGAAGTGTTCACGAAATTACATAGCGGCAAGATCGACCTAAGCGACGCTTACTTACAGATTTCAGTAAACAACGAAAGCGCTTACCTTCTCTGTATTAACACTCATCGGGGTTTGTAGAGATACGAAAGACTCGCGTTTGGTGTCAAGGTGGCACCCGCAATATTCCAGCAAGTAATGGATACTATGCTGTCCGACTTGGACACCGCAATCGCATATCTTGATGACATTATCATAGCGAGCAAAAGCAGGGAGGAACATGAAAAACATATCAGACAAGTATTCAGTCGAATACAAGATTATGGATTTAAGATCAAAGCAGGTAAATGCGAGTTCTTTTTACAAACAATTAAATACCTGAGTCAAATAATCGGTACATATGGCATACACCCAGACCCAGATAAGGTGACTACTATTAAAGAAATGCCAGCACCAGTAAACATAACTCAATTGCAGAGATTTTTAGGTTTGAGAAATTATTACCAGGGGTTCATTCTAAATATGCACAAATTGCGCACACCTCTTAATGAATTGCTGAAAAAGGATAAGGCTCGGGAGTGGATAGAAGATTGTCAGACAGGAATTATATTTGCAGTTTCAAAATTCCACCGGTTCTTGTACGGAATACAGTTTTTTTCTGCAAACCGACCATAAGCCGTTGATATCCATTTTTGGATAAAAAAAAAGGACTTCCAACATTCACTGCGAACCGACTATTAAGATGGGGAACTATTCTGCTGAACTATAATTTTACAATTCAATTTCTCCCCTCAAAACAACTAACCCATGCAGACGGTCTATCGAGACTGATTCCTGCCAAAATGGACCCTTTTGAAGATTCAGTAATCGCGGTACTACGTATTAATAGTGATGTAAAAACCATGATAAACAATATTATCCGCGAACTGCCGGTCACACTTCAGGAAATTAAGTCAAAATCCCCAAATGACCATTTCATTCAAACCACGAAGCAGAAATTAGCACTAGGTGACACCAGTTCAGACATTTTTTCTGGTTGCAACGAAATACTGTTATACTGTGAAAGGCTTGTCATCCCCCAAACCCTTCAAAAAATAATTCTCAGGGATTTTTATACGGGGCATCCAGGAATAAACAGAATGAAAAGCCTAATGAGAAGTTTTGTTTATTGGCCAGCTATGGACCAAGATATTACCGACATGGTGAACAGATGCAAAAGCACCACCGATAACATATAAACCTTGGCCTAAGGCTGAACAACCATGGTCGAGAATCCACATCTATTATACGGGACCTGTGGAGGATTTTTACTACCTGATAGTAGTTGACTCTTAGTCTAAATGGCCAGATGTACTAAGATGCAAAAAACCGACCACGGCAACAATGACAATTTTTTTTTATTGGAATTGTTTGCTCGGTTTGGGGAGGGGGTAGAATGTCTGGTTAGCGACAACGCTACACAGTTCATCTCGACAGAGTTCAGAGAATTCTGCGAAACGTATCAAGTCAAGAATATTACGACACCCCAAGACCACGCCAGAAGCAACGGCCAGGCCGAACGCTTCGTCGATACGCTTAAAGCGGCGTCCGATACACCAACAGAAAAGGCCCTTCAGCAATTTCTGCAGGTTTACAGAATCACGAGAAATCCGAACAAACCAGATGCGGAATCCCCAGCAGAAATCATGTTTGGTCGGAAAATAAAATCTGTATTTGATAAACTGCTACCCAAACACATAGTACACAATAGAACCTCTACAATGCCAACGAAACGGTTTAACAGCGGAGATAACGTGTATTTTAGACATTTTAGAAATAACGTTTCTTTTTGGGAACAGTGCACGATCTTACGTAGAATCGGCCATGTTACATACATCATTCAGGGCCCAAAGTTCCAACATAAGAGGCATCTGAACCAAATCAGGAAAGGCTTATACGAGGATCAAGAAGAACCACCGCAGGACGGCAGTGAAGCGATTGAAACTGTGTATGACTGTTTTGACATAGACCTTCCAAAAGGGATGTCAGAACTGAGACGTTGTTGCATTGTTACATTGTTTAAACTCTATTCAGTTGTTCTGTTTTCTTTGTGGCTTATTGCAAGCCATAACAGAAAGAAATTTTTTTTTTAATCTACGTTTAGGTTTCGGCACAGATAAAGAGTGGGGGAAATTATTGATAGTGGTTTCAGTTAGACGAGTGTTTTATCGTGAAATTTTGACGAAGGAGGGGCCATAGATTGAAGCTCAAACGAGTACTTGTCATGAAAATAACGATAAAGTAGAGACAGGCTCGCAACGTCTCTTCTGTGGGGAAGAGGTTGCAGGGAAGAGAAAAGGGCATGCCTCACTAGGTTACGAAGTCTATTTTGAACTGTCAAGGTAGAATAAGTTATTTCTAGCAGCTTCTGGCCAGATGTGGCAACAGTACTCTCTCCTTGGACGTACCTGTCTTTTTATATAAAATATGAGAATTGCATCAGCAGTGAGATGTCTACTGGAGCGGTAGAGGGATTCCACTATTTTTCCATTTTTCTAGCGACCTTGACAATAGATTTGATGTATGTGTTCCATTTCGGATCAGGAGTAAAGGACAAGCCCAGAAGCTTGTCAAAACATGGAGCCTCCCCAAGACGAGAGCCATCCATTTCAATTGATGCCAGATGATGACCAGAGAGTTGATGATGTAAAAGTAGAAGCTTAGTTTTAGATGCATTAAAAATAACCAGCCACCTCTTTCCCCATTGTGCTCAAGATCAGGGGAGAGCGAATTAGAGAGAAACTTGGTCGTTTACGGCCTTTGATGTGTTGCCATAGATGGTAGTGTCGTCAGCATATATTTCTACCAATGATCTTAGGGTGTGGTTTGGAAGATCATTGATGTACATCAGAAAGAGAGTTGGGCCCTGTATAGACCCCTGAGGAACTCCGGCATTAACACTGTGAGCTTCTGATTTTTGCCCATCAATCATTACTCTTATGAACCTATCAGAGAACTTCCGGTTCGTTCACTGTCATGGCTCTTGTGAGCTGCGACGTCGTTGCTTGGCTGTGGAATTTATTATATATATATATATATATATATATATATATATATATATATATATATATATGGTATCCCAAATGAAGCTGACGAATTTGAAATTTGAATTCGACCAAAAGTGCCACTCCTCGGTGGTGTAACGACATCTGATGACTTCGTTACCGTTATTGTAATTGCTCTAAAAGCTTTTTTTTCACTCA
>NC_136482.1:156832637-156902637 GCF_053919585.1 Euprymna scolopes | reverse complement strand
TTGGACAATGATTGTATGAGGACTATTTTGGATAATGAGTGTTGTTAGTGTTGGGATGGCTGTTAGGAGAAATATTATTATTCTCATTATTATTATTATTATTATTATTATTATTATTATTATTATTATTATTGCTAGTTGTATGATTGTAGATGATGGGGGTGCTCGAGTAGTGTATTGGATTAGTAACTATATAAGATGGAGGATAGGAAGAAGGATAACTTGAAGACGAAATATCAGTGTCTGTTATGGGAGGATTGCCTGGGAGCTCAGTAATTGTACAAGAATATATAACATCTTTATTGATGCAATCATTATTGAGTGGGCAAAGATGTTTGTTATTACAATTATAGTTAGTTTTAGGTTTAATTGGGAAAGGGATTTTTTGGGCTGATTTAATTTTTTTTTTTTGTTATTAGATGTTAAGATTCTTTGTGCTAAATTAGGCATAATTGAATAAGAAATCCTGATTGAATTTTTATTAAAAATAGAATTATATCTGTGTTGGTATTTGAAAGAGTTTTGTACAATGTTGAAGAATTCCTTAGGTATATTAGTTTTGACATTTAGGCTAAATGGAGGATTAAACCAAATATCTTTCTTTCTCCTGATGCGACTGGGTGGGTTAGAGGTATTGCGATTAGCATTTTGGTTTGGATTATATATGTAGACTTGTTCATTGTTATTGATAGCGGCGGATCTTGTTATTTGAAATGGTTTCTTACGAGTCATATAGTGTGTGATTACAGATTTAACGCGGCCTGCAGGAGGAGCATAATTGTTGTATTTAATCTTTTCCTTGTGGCCAGAGTTCCATAAGGGATTATTGAAGAAAGTGGCATTTTGATTCAAAGTTTTTTATCAACAGAAAGAGCAGACATTTTCCTAGAGATGTATGGTACTATAGATTTTATAATTGAGTTGGGGTGGTTAGAAGATTTATGGACGTATAAAAGCGTAAGATTAGGTTTATGATAGGGCTATGAGTTTCGGTGTTTAGATTAAGTGTAACATCTAGAAAATTTGAAGTTTTTTTGTTTGGTTCGATAATTATAAAAAGGCCGAAGTTATTAAAGAAGTTATGTAATTTTTTAATTGTTTTGTTGTACTCTCTTGGCCTGGCTGTTGTAGTAAAAAGGGCATCGTCTCTATAAAGGCCTCCTTGGATATGTTTAAAGTGGTATTTAAGTTCTTTCAGTAAGAAGAGTCCCACTAAATCGGTAACTTTTGCAGAGTCAGAAGCACCCATCAAGATGTCAAAATTATCAGGGGTGTCCTTTCTAGTCCAAAGCTTATTATTAAATTGTATAAGGGGCTTTATCGCTAGGAGAATTAATTTAATTTCTAAATTAGTTAAGTCAGAATTTCTTTTAGCAAAGATAAGAGCCTTATTTAAAAGGATCGGGGAAATTGATTGATAATAATTTTGGATGTCAAAGGTTATGAAGGTAAGGAGTTGTTTATTTTTAAGGGAGATAAACCAATTAATTACGGAATCTAAATTCAGCCAAACTTACTCTTTCTTTAATAGAAGGGATGGTTCTATCTAAGATATTTTTGCTTACAGCTCCTAAGTCAGAGTTAGATGGGCAGATCAATCTGATGGGTGGAAATTAGGTTTATGATCCTTGAGGGTGAATCTAGGGGTACCCGGAGAAATTATTTCAGTGAAGTTATGAATATTCATAGAAATCAGTAAAAGTTTAGTTTCAGAATTAATGGAATCTAAAGTCTTAGGAGGGACTATTTTATAAGATTTATTAAGTTCTTTATACAAATGTTTTTCATGTGTAGGATAGTCAAGTTTATAATAATTTTTTGTCTTAACAGCAGAAACGAATATATGTTTATTCTTTTTAACTTTTTCGGCAAAATTATTTATTTTTCGAGTAACCGGATTATAATGGTGTTTTTGTTTCTTAAATTTAATTTTTTTGACTAAATTTAACATGGAATTCTCAAACTCCTACAGGTAAGGGTTATATTTGGGGTGGGCAGTGGTTTTTAATCCGTAAAATTTGGCAACAATTCTTTCGAATTTCTTTTGTTCTCTATGAGAGTTGATAGGGAGTTCATTTGTTAAGATTTCTGGGTGAAGTTGGTCTTCAGAAGAAATAGACGCTTTAAGTTTATTTTTAATGCTTAAGTAATGGTGATAAGCCTTCCACCTTATCTTTTTTAGGAAAGTGTTCAAAGCGAGAACAAATTTGTGGATATATTCTTGTTGCGTGGGAATAGGGATTTTTTGGCAGTCAGAGGAATGTGTTCCTTTTCAAACATATCTGGAGAGAATAAAAAGCTCAACCAGGCGGGAGCTTATAATAAAATAAAAATTACAATTAAATTTACCAAAATGATCCAAGATGGTAAAACTAAAGTATATTAGAAATATAAAAGAATTAATATTTATAAAGTTATCTCAGCCAGATGTAAAAGCTCGATAAAACCAAATAGGAGATAGAGCTTATAATACGAGCAAACAGTTAATAAAACATGTTAAAAAACGCTTTAAAAAAGAGTTAAAAACATATTTAATCTGAAAAGGAAACACTTGATAAGTGGATAGTCCTTAATCCGCGGAGTTTCGAAGAAATACTTTCCCTCTCATCAGAGGGTAGGAATTAGCAAAATGCGAGATCGGATTTTGCATACAAAAGTATTTGATGAAACAACAAGTAAGTCAAAGATCTTACTTGATAACAAAAAAGTGAAGCAGATGGAATATGGTGAAGAAAAAGGTGATTACACGTGAATGGATAGTCTGATGAAAGATAAATAATCCAATGACGGTAAAATCCAAAAATATAACTTCAAGAAATTTGCACAAGTAAAATCCAAAGAAATCCCGTAATTGGAAGATGGTCCAAAATAATCCAAAGGCCCAAATCCATGGAATAATTCACAAATATGTACAAGGAAAAAGGGGAAAAATTTCCACTAATATTAATAAAAGAAAAATAAGATATGCTTTTCAAACTGCTGCCAATACATAAACATGAATAAGGAAGTTACGGGAAGAAGAAGAGGAAAAAAATTAAATGGTGATAGAATTAAATATAAAATATAAAAACAAATGTCAAAATGACCCAGACAGGAAATGTTAAAAGGCGCGAAAAAATATATAGGCCAAAATAATATAAGTCAACTGAAATGTACAGGTTATTACTTAAGAAAATGTCAGCAAGAGTTGTTAAAAGACACTAAATTGAAAATAAATAACTAAATAAATAAATTAATTAATTAATTAATTAATATAATATATATATAATAAATAAATATAATATATGTACACCCACACATTCACATATATATGTGTGTTTATGTTGTGTGGTTATAATGCTATATATTAAATTTGAACTTGGTGTCAGTTCCCTGTGCTGATGATGAGAATTGATGTCAATAAAACCCATATCGTCTCAGAAACGATCGTACACAAAATTGTTGTTTATGATGAATTATGAAGCGTATGTAAATAATTATTTCGTAATAGTATTTACCTTACACGCACATACACGCACGCACACACACACACACACACACACACATATATATATATATATATATATATATATATATATATACATACGCCCCTGACCCACTTCCCATAGAAGTAGAGCAACGAAACTTGGCACAGTTATTAGTCTTTCTCTACATAGGAACCACCTAGAGTTATGCATTTCTCTCATCGTTTGATGCAGCCCTGGAAACCGTTTTTATAGAACCATGACGTGGCTTCAGAAATCAAAGCTGCATCATCTGGGAAACGCTTTCCTTTCAAAAACAACTTCATGACTGGGAAGAGGTGAAAGTCAGTGGGTGCAAGGTCAGGAGAGTAGGGAGGGTTGGGTATTATTTCATAACCACACGCCCGTGTTTCTGATCTGGCGACATGCGAGTTGTGGACCGGAGCGTTGTTCTGCAGGAGGAGGGTACCTTTGCTGATCTTGTCCCGCCTCTTGATTCTGATAGCTTCCCTTAATTTCCTCAAAAGTGAAGCATAATAGGCTCCTGTTAGTGTGGTACACTTTGCCAGGAAATCTGTCATCACTACTCCGTCTTGGTCCCAGAAGTATGTGAGCATGTCCTTGCAAGCGGGGGGGTTGCACTTTGCCTTCTTTGGAGGTGGTGAGTCCAAGTGCTTCCATTGCATTGACTGGACTTTGGGTCTCTGGACCATAGTGATGGAGCCAGGTTTCATCCTGTGTAATCAATCTTTGAAAAACTTTGACTCATCTTCTTGGCACATCTCCAAATTCATCCTCGAGCACTCGACGCGTTTTTGCTTCTGGAATGGTGTGAGTAACCTGGTAATCCATCTGGCAGACACCTTATGCATATGCAAATGATCATAAATGATAGTTTCCACAGACCCCGTACTAATAATGACATCTTGGGCTATTTGGCGAATAGTAACGCGCCGATCTGCCAAAATGGCAGCCTCAACTTGACGGACAGATACCTCATCAATGGCAGAAGGGGGACGACCAGGTCTGGGAGCTGTTTCCACAGACTTCCGGCCATGTTTGAATTCACGATGTCAGCGTTCTACAAAGTCATATGATGGGGCATTATCACCATTAAGTTTCTTTAATTTCATCAAAAGTCTCCTGTGGTGTGCGTCCTTTCAAATACAAAAACCGAATCACTGCTCGACATTCAACAGGCTTCATTTCACACCTGACTCAGTTCAAACACCTGTAAAACCGAAACCACAATTAGTTCAGAACTGTAATTTGACACGTAACCGGTAGAGATATAAATCATTGCACATGCAAAATTTCAGCTAGATCAGACAACTGGAAGTGGGTGAGGGGCATTACTTATTGCACGCCTCTCGTACATATATATATATATATTTATATATATATATATTTATATATATTTATATATATATATATATATATACATATATATATATATATATATATATATATATATATATATATTTATATATATATATATATATATATATATATATATATATATATATATATATATATATATATATATGAGCTTGTGTGTGCATTTTTTATTAATATTATAAATGACTTTTATATAATAATAAAGCAAGCTTGGTATATTTCTCAACACACATCCATACGCACACACACACACATGTATATATATATATATATATATATATATAAGTGTGTGTGTGTACTTTTTATTATTATAAGTAACGTCCTCTATAATAAAGTAAAATTGGTCTATTTCTCAACTTTCGTTAGCGATAGCTTCCATCCTACAAAATCAATATTTCATTCTGTATAGTCATAAATCAGAGTCCATTTTCTGTTGGCTGTTTTTGAATCCGGTCAACGACGAGTACCTTTGCAAGTATATATATATATATATATATATATATATATATATATATATATATATATATATATATATATATATATATTTCATTAATATTTTATATATATGTATACTATTGTCTCCAATTAAATGTATTTTTCTCTTCCTTAAACAAGGCACGCTAAAATAAACATGGCCACTGTTGTTTACTTGTGAAATACCTGAAATGTTTTAGCCTGATTGCAAATCTCCACTTTATAGGTTTTATTTTAAGGAATAGCTTATAAGAGAAATATATTAAATAACATTGTAGCAAACGGTTGAAATTAGTGTCCCCAAATAAAAGACTGAACCGATTTTACTGTACACTTGCTTTCTTGTTCCCCCATGGTTTCCATGTGATCTATGTTAACGCTGAGTTAAACTTAAGTATAAAAAAAGAACATCCTCAGAGGAATATTCTGAAATCAATACGATTGCTAAAGTTGTATATTAAGTGTTTTCTCCTTTGACGTGTGATCGAATGTATTTTCCAAGCTGGAACATTGAAATACTTGGCATAGTATCCAGATGTATGATTAGCAATATCAAATCATTCATCTAGGACAAGAAACTTTTGTCTCTTAGAATAATAACATTCCATTCGATTTGATTCCTTTTTGGACATATTTTATCGTACTAGACGGATTGTTAAAAAAATCTTATATTTTTAATAATGCCCTAAACAACAGTATCAGTTAATAAACATTAATAAAAGCCATTTTCTTTGTTGCTTTATCTACATCGACTTTCTGATAAATCATTATATGTTTAAAATAACCCTCAAATGTGCGTACTTCACTATGAAAAGTGAGAGGGGCATCTTTCTTGGCATTTTTGGATGTCCTTGTTGAACGATCAAGACGTTGCTTTCTCACTGCTATCTAAGTGAAAAAAGACTTTTACTGGCCTGTATGTGAACTGTTCTTCTATCGTATCAAAATCGCTACATTTATACTTTGGTACATAGAACTCTCGCGATTTGTTCTCCGAACTAGATATGGCCCTGTCGGTGGGGCATTAGAATACGCCGACTGCCCCCCTGCAGAGGGTAAAAGTCCCTCGATGGGGGTCCTGGATATGACCTTAAACTATATCCGATGGTGAGGCCCCAGCTTGCGGGCTCTGGGGGGTGTGGAGCCACCCTTTAATTGCCATTGCTCCCAGGTCCACTCCGATCCGGAGTGGTAGTACCTGTTAGGGTCCCAACTATGGGTTAAATAGAAACTGTCTTGCAAATAAACAAATATATTCTATTAAAAACTTTTCCTCAAAATCACCGGATTCGGCATTAAATAACCTGAAAAGGGTTGATATGCCGTAAAACAAAAACAACCAACCAACCAACCGAACTAGATAGTATAAGTAAAATATCCATTAATAATAATTACTAGTGAGACCTATAGAAATTCCACAGCGGATTCTCTCATATGTAATATATTGATGTTGGCATTCTGTGGATGTTCAGCATAAATAGAGTCGCCCTGATATTATTGTAGTTTGTATTTTTTTTTTTTTTTTTTAATTGCAAAAGTATTTATCTAAGCTAGCAGGGTCTCCCGGCGTAGACCGGTCGTAAAATACGCTTATATATGATGTTTTAATTCATGCAAATTTCATATATATTATTATTATTGAGTCAGTTTTCTATCAATTCTTATATATTATAAAGTTGTGATTTCAAAAATAAAAAATATATATCCGCATGACTTGGGTGCATCAGCTTGAATCAAAACCGAAACCAAAACTTATGAAGAATTCTTGGTAAAATTATTTATTACAAGAAATGGATGGTCATAACAATTAAACAACAGTCTCTCAGAAGAAAAAAGATGTAAGCATAATACACACGCTATCGTATTAATATAGAGATTGAAAAGACCCTATTATGACTGTAATTAGAAAAACTGCAGATTTAAAATCACCAAAAATATTTGGGGCTTTAAAAATGTCCCATTTTGTTGAAACTAGCAGGTCATCGGGCGTCGCCTGGTCGTAAAATTCATACAGAAACTGAAACATGTGCATGCGACTATTATGCTTTTTTCCTAAACAGTTCACTTATTATAAGTCAAAAAATACTCGATCTGAGATCGAAACGAAATCCTAAAGACAGTGAGTCAGGTACGACAACCATTAGGCCAGCTTGACACGTTCTTTAAAAAGTGTTTTCAAACCTACTTATTCTTAACATAAGTAATCCGTCATGTGAACGATTCACGTATGCGCATTCGTAAAACAGTTAATATACAGATAAAAAGCCGATTATCCTCCCCGTACCAATTTTTTTTAATTTTGACTTCTAAGCAGTCTTTTTTTTTCGGATGAAAACTGATTAAAAAGTTTTTCACATGTATCCGCATATATACTAAAGACACACGCATTCTCACTTTTATAGTTATACTAGAAGATTCCCACGGCGTTGCCCGGTATTAAACGTAACATTAAATTCTTTTAAAATATGAAGTAGAAAAAAAATGGAAAGAAACTGAAACATATGCATGCGAGTACAATGTTTTTTTTTTTTTAACAGTTCACTTTTTGTAAATAAGAAAATACGCGAGCTGAGATCGAAACTAAAGCCTAAAACACTGAGTCAAGTATGATAACCATTAGGCCAGTTTAAAGATCCTCCTCCACTATGCCAAGTTGAAAAAGTCTCTTTGGACAAATTTTTATCATGCCAATAGTGTTGAAATCCATCTGGACCATCTAGATTAAACTTTTTCTCATTGGAGAAAATTACATTTTCCCAGGTCTGGTATTTGGCGGCATATTTAAGTCGGTTAGTTTTGTGCTGTTCAAGACAACCTGGTTTCTGCAGTCGCTTTAAATGATTGAAACCCTTCATTTTCAGATGCCTTCTGATGGTTTTAGGACTACATTCTGCTGCTGTTTGGCTTTTCAATCGACTTGAACTCATACTAGAGTTTTTTTTTTTTTAAACTTCTTCTGATACGGCGATCCAGTGATGGGGTTATTTTATTATTATTTTTTTTTTTTTTTTGCTCGACCTGGACTCTTTTTGTGCCCATATTGATCTGGATTTCTTTTTAAAAATTTGTGATGACCGTTTTGCTATGATTGACTTCGTTTGCAATGGATCTATGGGAGAGTCCACCCCCTATTAAGCTCAAAGATCCTTCCTCTCTCAAACTCTGATAATGGTTTCCCTTTTGCCATTTATAATTTAGTAAGATGTTTTTTATCCACTAACAAGTTGCTTTTAGTAACATAGAAAGCTTTTCGTATTCATGTTTTTCAAAACTAGTCGATTTTAAAGTGGTCTTATCATTTTGACCAGGTAAAAATATTTGTTTTTTAAAAAATAATTATTAAATCAGGGTTAAGTTTTCGAATGAAGCAGATTTCATTTTTTTCCATCATATTTTCCCATTTGGCAATGGTTTTCAACCATTTGTTTGATTAAAAATTCGATAATATGCGTAAACGCTTACTTTCTTAAGTGGTCTTATGATTTTGACCAGGACTGTATATATATAGATGAGTGTCGGCTGAAGAGAGCTTCAAATTATATGCATATATTATATGGGTTATTACAGTAATCGACACCCCATAAAAATTAACTCTATGCTTAGAAATTTAAAAAGAATCTGAATCGGGAATTTAGGAGAAAATGGTGATTGTATCGGAATCGGGAAATTATTAGAATCGAATCACACACACACACACAGACAAATATATATATATATATATATATATATATATATATATATATATATATATATATATATATATATATTAAGTAAAACACTTTATCAAATCTCCAATACTAACGATTACTACGATACCATCCCACTGATTACTGTACACGCAAAAACCTTTATCCTCGAGTGGCCTCCGGGCCTTGATAAGTGGTGACCACCATGTAAAATATATATATATATATATATATATATATATATATATTCTCATTGCATCCGACGTTACTTGGGATTGAATAATGATCAACAAATTTTTTACACTTCCAATCTATTTATTGTCATAAAGATCGATGAAATCGCCCACTTTTCAATCAAATCGATAGATTAACTGCTTTAGTCGGGGATGCATCGCGGTACGAAGCTTCATGTGTCTCCCCGTAGTAACTTATTATACAACAAAATGTAGGCTACATTGCACTGTAGAGAACCTACTGCTGGTTTTAAAAAGAAACAATCGGCCCAGCCGTTCCAGAGTCCATAGAGAACTCATTCACACACTCTACCCCATACACACAGTGCCATATATATATATATATATATATATATATATATATATATATATATATATATATATATATATATGATTTTCAGATGTGAGAGATTGTATAATAAATACCACAGCCAAACAACGCCGCAGCTCACAAGAGCCATGACAGCGAACGAACCGGAAGTCCAAGGCTCGGGTTTCGAATCCTGAGTGCGGATGTGTCTAACTGATGAGCCCAAATGAGGTCGAAACTCGAGTCTTGGACTTCCGGTTCGTTGGCTGTCATGGCTCTTGTGAGCTGCGGCGTTGTTTGGCTGTGGAATTTATTATATATATATATATATATATATATATATATATATATATATATATATATATATATATATAGTGCCTCATATATATATATATTGTTTTTAAAATATAATTATCCACTGACACGTGTTTCGTCGTCTACGACTCATCAGATTGACTGAATCTAGCGAGATTTGAAATCGGCACCCCATGGTAAGGAGCCTAAACTCTTACCACTCCTCCAGCTCGCACGACTGGCTTCTTGCCATGGACACCCTATTTCGAATCTCGCTAGATTCAGCCACTCTGATGAGTCGTAGGCGACGAACCACGTGCCAGTGGATAGTTATATTTTTAAAACAATATATATGCCGCTCCCCACATCGGGGTACCAAATTGATTAAAGGGAAAATTATTCCCAACTCGCATCTAGGTAGAAAATATGCA
This sequence comes from Euprymna scolopes, assembly GCF_053919585.1. Classification (NCBI taxonomy): domain Eukaryota; kingdom Metazoa; phylum Mollusca; class Cephalopoda; order Sepiida; family Sepiolidae; genus Euprymna; species Euprymna scolopes. The sequence goes on along the minus strand of NC_136482.1, from coordinate 156,892,347 downwards.
CTTTCGTAAATAATTGAATTCATTCAAAATGTATCGCAAAAAAACAAAAAACAAATAACATCTTGTCGGGATTATTTCACCAACAAGAAGAGGGGGGTAAGAACAGGTAGTAAGGGCTTGCAACGAAATGGTGACGTTGCTTACAAGCAGTCTTTTCTTTCCTTGTAAAGGTAACAATTAACAGGTAACGTTTGCCGAACAACAGTAACAAGGTAATCAGTCTAAGAGACGTCAACCGACTAGCAAGCTAGGTAACTAGGTTCTTAACTAATCACTAACCCGTAGTGAGACAACTCCTTTTATACATACTAACTCTCAGTGGCGAGAATTCCAACGTGATTTCCAACGAGATTAGAATGTCTATTTAACTTAGTAGGAAATACACACCCAGTTTCTCAGTAACGGCAAACAGCAGTTCAGTGTCTTTTCTTCCCTCCGACCCACCCCCGGTAAGTAAAATCAATTTCAATTCTTACAATCTACGTAAATCGCGATATCCGAAGAGCCGTGCGAGTTGAACGAGTGGTAAGAGTTTAGGCTTTTTACCATGGGGTCCTGGTTTCGAATCTCGCTAGATTAAGCCACTCTGATGAGTCGTAGGCGACGAAACACGTGTCAGTTGATAATTATATTTTAAAAACAATATGTATACCGCTCCCCATGTGGGTGTACGAAATTGGTTAAAGGGAAAATTATTCCAGACTCGCATTTAGGTAAAAAATGCACTTTCGTAAATAATTGAATTCATTCCAAACGTATCGCAAAAAAAAAAATAGATAAATAACATCCACATATATGTATAGTACAGTGCCTTATATAAATATATTAAGTATTCGTTATTTTATATTGTTTCATGTTTACGCAATCATCAGCGTAGGAAATGAAAATTATTGCGGGCCGAATGGTTCAAACCTATTTGCAAATCCACAATTAATTTAGCTGTCTAGTTTACAATCCACAAGGTATGATTAATAAACATAATAATTAATGGAATTTTAATAGACATGGATGCATACAAAAGTCTACAATTGAACCACAACACTTGACATTTTCCCTCTTTTTAAAATAATTGTCATCAATATATTTTCAATTATATTCTCTAATCCTTTCAGCCGAACAAGATGTCTTCATCTGGCCAAATACATCTGTTATCTTTTGTTCGCATATTAGCGTCTCAAATGAACTTCTGAAATGTTCTCATATTAGCGTCTCAAATGAACTTCTGAAATGTTCATATTAGCGTCTCAAATGAACTTCTGAAATGTTCATATTAGCGTCTCAAATGAACTTCTGAAATGTTCATATTAGCGTCTCAAATGAACTTCTGAAATGTTCATATTAGCGTCTCAAATGAACTTCTGAAATGTTCTCATATTAGCGTCTCAAATGAACTTCTGATGTACCGAAACGTGAATTTTGGACGCTGTTGCGCGGATACGTTTTCAGAATCCTGTTCCAGCTTCTTAAAATATATTTAAGACGTGTACAAACCGGTTATTTTATTCGGTTTTTAAACTTGAATATTATAAAATAAAATAAATGGAATAGCAACAAAATGATATGAAATCTTTCCTAAAAGATAAATTATCTTAAGAATTAGTTTAAGTTTATAACAATTGGTTTAATTACCAAAGACAGCAAAGAGAAATGTTACTTTTGATCCTTTATAACTAGAAAATTTATACTTTTTTTAAATCAATAAAAATAGTAATATGTGGTTCAAGAATGGAGGCAGGAACCTATACAGCTTTCTACCTTAATAGTTTCTTTCCTCGAACGCTCTATAACATGCACGGGGGAAGAACGGATGCACATAAATCTAAGACAATGACAGAATCGTTGGAAAATGGCCTCCAAACAATATTGGAATAGGGCCGCAAATGGATGGTAACATTGATTACTAGTAAGACTAAGCTACTCTCCTTTAACAACTACAAAACGCCTCTCCAACCACTGATATCCATGACAAATAACACCTTACTGAGAATTCTTCCTTCAAACTTCTCGGCCTTACATTCACGGGCAATATGAACTGGAACAAATACATTGAGGACATTGTAAAGGCTGCTGCAAAGAAGGTGGGCTCCCTCTATCGTGCTAGAAGCCTACTTCCACCTGAGAGTATCCGGTATCTCTACAAGGTCTCTATTTGCCCATGCATGGAGTATTGTCGCCACATCCAGGTTGGTGCAGCTACCACTAGCCTCTCCCTCTTGGATAGGGTCCAAAAAAGAGTCTTCCATCTAATAAGTCCCACTTTGTCAACTAAGCTCCAATCTCTGTCCCATCGCCGCAATGTTGCATCTCTGTGTCTGTTTTACAAATATCTTAATGGAATGTGCTCTGGTGAACTCGTTGCACTTGTGCTTCCTGGTCGTGCATATGCCCGACAAACCGCTTAGCGACAAAATCTTACCCCTTTATAGTTGAGGACCCTAAATACTAGAAAGCTTTCTACTCTGATAGTTTTTTTTTTTCTTCGAACAGCTAGACTTTGGAATTCCCTTCCTGCTACCTGCTTCCCTGACTGTACTGGTATGCAGAAGTTTTAATGTAAAGTGAACTAACATTTTAATATTTCCTAGGCGTGGTTCCAAATAGTAGCCCCTTACGTTCAAATGGCGACATGCCTTGTTAGGGGTGGACATGAGCAAAACAAGAAAAAAGGAGTTTCTTAGGTTCCTTAGTTGTCCCAAACAACGCCAGGGTACGGATCCTGTTACTATAACATGTGTTAAAAAGTTCTAGGTAAGATCACGCTCCTATTTTTATTATAACATTTGTGTTTTCTTTTTGGTTAAATAAAGACGTTTTATCTTCAGAAGTTTTAAATAAAGTTTCAGCAGTTTTAAATAAAGAGTTTTTTAATTGCTTCTTTTAGATAAAGATTTGGCTATAAAATAAAGTTCGCTTTATAATAGAACTAAATAAGCCGGTCGCGGGCAGATATTTGTCAGAGAACTTATCGCATTTTAATAAACTAAAATGGAGGAAAAATGCAGTGTTTGTGTGTTGATGATAGTTACAAAAAATGTTCTGACAGCTTAAAGATTAAAACATCCTTTTAGTTTTGACCGGCATGCTATTTCCAGGATTTCAATGGATATTATGTAAGATTGTCTATAAAAGCGCGTCTATTACATATAGTGGTGTTCAATACGGAGGAGCACATTGTTGAAAAAGTTATAATTCAATCTGTTGGAAATTTATATACATTATATATATATGTGTGTGTGTGTGTGTGTGTGTGTGTGTGTGTGTGTGTGTGTGTGTGTGTGTGTGTGTGTGTGTGTGTGTGTGTTTGCATTATTATTCTATGTATCATCTACATAAAATGTTATAAGAAGATATCAGTTCGACAAGAAAGTTGCTGCAGTTTTTAACTTTTAAATTCAGATGAACATATCTCGGCTCAAACAAAAATTTATTGATCAAAATAAGCAACATCAGAATCAACACACTTTTGGCAACGCAAAACAAGCGTACTTATACCAGTAACATAAAAAAAAAATATTGCGTTCTGGTGGCGATGAAGTCGATGAAGGCGTTCTTGATATCATTTAGGTTTTTGAAGCATTCTCCACGGAGAAAATTGTCAAGATGCTTGAAAAACTAATAGCTGGTAGGTGAGAGGTCTGGAGAGTATGGCGGATGGGTAGGGTTTTGTAGCTTAATTCGTTCAACTTCTGCAGAGTCAGTTTAGCCAATTTAGGTCTTTTCTGTTGACTAATGTTGGGTGTTGTTGTCAAAGTTTCTGATGCATTTTATTTATTTGTTGACAGTACTTTTTCGCCGTAATGGTTTAGCCTGCATAAAAAAAAACCCCGTAATGGATAAGATCATACGCATGACCTTCTTTCGGTGCAACTTTGGATTTGGGAAGTTTCGTAGAGCTTCGTCGGCGTCTAACCACTGAGTTGAGCGTCGCCGACTGTCGTAAAGAGCCTACTTTTCATCGCAAGTCACACCCCAGTCAAGAAACGGGTCATTCTTGTTGCGTAATAAAGGGGAAGATGGCACTTCATAACGGAGTTTCTTTTGGTTTTCGTTCAATTCGTGAGGCACCCATTTATCAAGTGTAATGTTATGACCCTTTAGGCTTTGATCATATCGTAGTATCTGTTAACTGTGGCAAGCGGGTTAAAACATTATTATTATTGTTATTGTATTCTTATTAATTGATTTGAGCAACGGATGGTCGCTGGATCAGTTATTATGATTAGAAGAATATACAATTAAATTGGGGAAGAAATGATTGACGTGTGAATCGCAAAAGGAATGTGAAAATAGAAAATATATGTAAACATTATTTTGGGGTTTTGAATAAACAAATAACTAGTTGTGAACATTAGGTTGGTCTGATACACGTAATTAGGTGACGTAAGAGAACACGTGATGTAGTTAGTTTTGGAGAGATTCAGAGAGTTGAGGATTGACCACCAGAGCGGACAGACGTCTAGACAGGGGTGGACAGACAGCTAGAGAGCGAGCTGTAAGAATATAATATGTAGATGAACTGCAGATCCCGTGAAAACCATTTGAGACAACTGTAACAAATTTATATCATAAAAATATAAAGAGTTGTTTTATGGTTTCACAAATAAGAACAGATGTCTTAATTGGATGGTGCTGATTGTTTCATGGTTCGTGACGGAGCAGTGGAAAGATACACAAGAACTCTTCAAGAAAAAGTCATGGAGCATATATTATTCTTCTTACATATGAACTGTAAAAATATCCCGTGCGATAAGCCTGATACAACATGACTCGGTTTACACGTTAATATCATGTCCTCCTGACTAAACAACATACATACGATTTATACGTTTATTATCTGTCTGTTAAAAGAACAAATATCTCACATCCACTAGATAACACATGACACGTTTTAATATATCATTTCCTCCAATGTAAATCAATATACAACACAAGTTTTTTTGTCTTTCAAATGTCTCTCTCAATTGGTTGGAAATCGTCGTATACATTACGTCTAATTCAGAAGCAAGTTTTCGAACAGTGGTGCGTGGATTGGCTTCGACTAAGGCTCTTGATTGTTATTAACATCGAATGGCCGATCACTACGCTCAAGACTCTCGTCGCCGCCACGAAATTTCGTAAACCACCATTGTGCTGTGCGTTTAGTAGTGGTTCCTGGGTCAAATGTTTCGCTGATATCGTGAACTGCTCCAGAAACTTTTTAGTCTAGCTTGAATTGAAATAAGAAAATTGTGCGAATTTGCTTTCTTTCCACCTTGCATTCAACGTTCTGGAAAGAAGACGTAATTGTTTTAAAACGATTGTAATTTAAACGATTCAACAGAGCGAAAAATGGTCTTTAAAATGATATGTAAAGTAAAGGTATTAAAACGAAAATTATTTGAAAATATATATTAATTGAAATCAAAATTAACAATCCCGCAAGAACTGTTTTCTCAAATTAATAAAATATTTTATGTATTCATTTTCAGTATTTATTTCAGCAGTGCTCAATACTTCAAAGTGATACATAGTAAGTTATGAAAATATTTAGGACAGTTAAGCTACACTAAATTTTATACGATTAACATGCGTTTTAATTTTACGAGTTTGGAGCAGATCAATTGTAGATCCGCACGGATAAGCCTTTAAATGACAAAGAAGCTTGATATAATTAATATTTTTGTTTTTGTTTTTGTTGTTGTTGTTGTTGTTGTTGATGATGATGATGATGATGATGATGATGATGATGATGATGATGATGATGATGATGATGATGATGATGATGATGATGATGATGATGATGATGATGATGATGATGATGATGATGATTTTTTTTTTTTTTTGCATCCCCACGAGGGCAGAATTAGACATGAGGTTTGTTTTTAATGTAGGGAAAATCCAGCTCCCTCAAAAGGGCACTCTGGATAGGAACAGAAATAAAAATTGTCTCAGTCATGAAGGATTTCTCCTCCACTGACTGAAGACTAAAAAGGTGAAGTGCAGCACCAGAACATATGGTATTTATTTGCTCACCCACGAAAGCAAATTAGATACAAGGTTGTTTTCTTTAATGTGGGAGAAAATCAGCTCCCCAAAAAAAGGAGGCACTCTGGCAGTGTCCAAATAAACAGTAATTATCTCGGTATGAAGGGTTTCCCCTACATTGACCAATTGAACCAGGCCTAATTAACTTAATATAAGTAAAGCATCAGAACAGATACTACACTTTGAGATATTAAATGTTTTATTCACAAGAAAAAAAATACAAATGGGAAAATGAACAAAAAATTAAGGCAAAAGGCCAACTCAAGAAACAGAGGGGGGGTGAGGTTGGTTGGTTCATCTCGTCTCTGTTTGAAACTTAAAGGGATTTCTCTCTCAGGCAGCATCTTTTATCATGTTTATCCTTTTAAATTTATATTTGTTGGGGGGGGGGTCCTACTTAAACCCAATTTTTAAAACATTTTTTTACTTACACAAAAAAAAATACAAAAAAGATAATATTAATATTAATAAAAATTTCATTTGTGTGGAGAGTGTGGAAAAAAAAATACTACATATACGACCTTGGCCCGAATGTGAAGAAAGAAAAAAGGCAACCTTTAAGACCTCTTGTGCAATCTGTGTTGGGATAAATTATTGCCTCCCTTGGTTTAACACCTTAGATGCATTTAACGTAGTACTGATTCAAAAGCAGTATTTACACATCTCGTTCGCACGGCTGATCTGCTGGCCAGAGGGTTTATATACGTTAGATTACTAGATTCGCGGTTCAAATCGCACCGTTCAGTACAACTTCTATATACCCGTACTGATGAGCCTGTAAAAGGCAAAAAAAAAAAAAGGATTTTATGAATAAAAAAAATTCTCTGCTGTCGTGAGGAGGTAAGTAAACAAAAAAAATATAAAAAATAAATAAAATAAAATCATTTTTCTTGGCCTTCGGGCCAAGATCAATTTGCCCCCCCCTCCTGCTCTCGACACAAATGATATATTGTATCATTATTGTTATCTTTTTTTTTTTTTTGGTTTTTACACGTCAATAAAAAATGTTTTAAATAATTGAATTCTAAGTATGACGTTCCCCAGTACGAATGTGTGAATGCGGTATTATATACATATGGTGAAAGAGGATACTTGCTAAGAGAACTTCTTGTTTAGTTCTAAAGTGGCAAGGATGATCAACGACCCCCATTCTTCCTCCCTTTTGAGTTTGCCTTGTGCCTAATTTTTTTCTTCATGTTTAATTGATATTGTATTGTTTTAACCTGAATAAAAGATTTTATATTTCGAAGTGTAGTATCTATTCTGATGTTTCACTTAAGTAATTGGTCCTTGGCCAATGTAAGGGAAACCCTTCATTCCGTGACAATTACTATTTATTTGAACATTGCCAGAGTGCCCCCTATATATATATATATACACACTAGCTGGACGCCCGGCGTTGTTCGGTCGTACAATACGCTTAAACATGGTATTTTAATTTATGCAAATTGCATATGTATTATTATAGAATCAACCCTCTATTGAATATTATATGTTACGACGAATAATTTGGCTGGTGGACTAATTTGCAAAAAAAAATAAATTAAATAAAAAAAATAATAATGTAGCTCATCAAATTCCGTCTGTATTTGTTTACAATATCACGTCAACTGATATTTGGGCTTGACGATGAATGCCCTGGAAACTCACTTCTGATTAATGTTTAATTTTAAAATATGTAAACAAAGAAATGATTTGCGGCGATTTTAAATAGTGCCTCTTTTTTTATCGTAAATTGAATTCATTAATAATAAAAAGGAAAATACAATGGTGAGATACAACCTTGCTTGAACACGGAATCATTCAATCTGTAGTCGAATGCTCTACCACTGAGCTATGTTTCCAAATGCCAATAAATGTGTGTGTGTGTGTGTGTGTGTGTGTGTGTGTGTGTGTGTGTGTGTGTGTGTGTGTGTGTGTGTGTGTGTGTGTTTTCTAAGAAGAAATTATTTGTTGAGATTTTATTATCTCCCTTGCCGGTGCAACCTAAAACATTCTCCTGTAAAAATTCGTTTTGATCTATAAGCAAGAAAGACTATTTTTAGGATCGGATTTTTTTTTTTTTTTTCGATACTTACCGGACGAGTTTCTGTATAAAACATATCTAAGAACACTGCCAGACATATAAATTACCTCAGGGTGAAATTTGCAAAAGATAAGCTCAGCCATTTCGAAACCTATAAGGAAGGAACTAACACGCACGCGCACACACACGCACACACACACACGCACACACACACACACACACACACAAAGTGACTTTAACATAAAAATAGAGATACGTTCCCTCTCTATGTGTGTCAGAGATGAAATGATAGGCTCATCTGGAGGCTGGGTTTCGCATACCGCTGCACTTAGCTCCACTGGTCAATCGTAGAGATGATGAAACACGCCTCTGTAAATAATTGTATATATTTTATTCAAGGGAAAATATATATTTTATATTATATAAAAAAAAATAACAAGTTGGTTCATGCCGTACAGAAATATATATAAGTTTATTTTTAATTAGAACAAAAGTGTTTGGTTTTATGTGCAGACACATCATATGAGTTAAACAAAGCGTGAGTAGACAGAAAGAGAACTTTGACGTCATTTGAACATTCCATTTTTTTCTCTCTTGACGTTATATCTTTGAAAAGTTCTCCAGTGAAAATAACTATTAACGAATTTTTTTGGTTTGTTTTACTGCTAGCATTTTATTTTATATACTAATTTACTTCTTATGATTCATCTACGCGTTAATGGAATATATATATATATATATATATATATATATATATATATATATATATATATATATATATATATACTAGCATTTCAGCCCGGCGTTGCTCGGGTGTTTGGAGGTGTATGTTGAGCGCAAAAAAAAAAAAAAAGCGGTCAATTTTTTTAACTTTGACCCCTATTATGACCCTTTAACATTTATTGTTTTCGGCTCAAATCAAGTTAAGTTAGATGCATGTCCAAGGACCCTATATCTAAAATTTCAAGTGTATAGACCCGAAATTGGCGGAGGAGTTTGGTAGATTTCTCAAAGTTCATAGCGTTGAACTTTGACCCCTTAACAGCCAAATTTCTGGCCGAAAACTGATTACAAATCTCAATATCCTATATACCAAATTTCGAGTCTGTAGACTTAAAATTGACAGAGTTATTGCGTAGGAAAATTCAACACGATAGTGTTTTATATATCATTCAATCACGGCAGTGTTTGAATATATGGTTATGTGGCAGTTTTAGTCATTTAGAACTGCTTTAAAGCTTCACCGCTCACGCATTTTTCGACCAAATTTCAAACAATTATTTCAGTGTGTAGATCACCTTCTCAGCTATATTGTGAATAGGAAAATGTATTGATTGAAGAACACTAAGAAATTTATTTCAACAAAAAAAGGAAAATGTATTGATTGAAGAATACTAATAAACGAATGATCTCTCTTCCAGCCCAGGTGTAACTGATCATTTTATTTCAATTTTTCCTTATTAAGGAGTTCAATTTACGATAAAAGAAGAGGTATCATTTAAAATCGACGAAAATTATTTCTTCGTTTGCATATTTTAAAACTAAGCATTAATCGGAAGTGACTTTTCCGGGGCATTCATTGTCACGCCCAAATATCAGCTAACGTGATATTGTAAACTAACACAGACGAAATTTGATGAACAATATACTATTATTATTATCATTATTTTTTATTTATTTATTTTTTTTTTTTTTTTTTGTGAATTAGTCCACGGGGCAAATTATTCCTCGTAATATGTAATAATTAATAGAGGATTGATTCCATGATAATACATACACAACTTGCACAAATTAAAATATCTTGTTTAAGAGTATTGTATGACTGGGTAACGCCAGTCTGACAGTTAATACATATATATATATATATATATATATATATATATATATATATATATATATATATATATATATATATATATATATATATATATATATATATATATATACATATACATATATATACATATGTATATGCATATATATACATATATATATACATATGTATATGCATATATATATACATATATATATACATATATGCATATATATATGTATATATATATGTATATATACACATATATATATGCATATATATATACATATATATATACATATGCATATATATACATATATACATACATATATATATATGCATATATATGCATATATATATACATATATATATACATATGCATATATATATATACATATATATACATATATTTATATATATATACATATATATACATATATATACACATATATATACACATATATATATATATACACATATATATACATACATATATATACACATATATATACATATATATATACACATATGTATGCATATATATACACATATATACACATATATATACATACATATATACACATATATATACATACATATATACACATATATATACATATATATACACATATATATGCATATATATATACACACATATATATACATATATATACACACATATATATACATATATACATATATATATATACATATATATATACATATATACATATATATACATATATATACATATACACATATATATATATACATATACACATATATACATATATACATATACACACATATATAGACATATATATATACACACACACATATACACACATATATATACATATACACACACACATATATACATATACACACACACACACACATATTGAGTATCATGATTGATAATTTATAATTAAAATTTAAAATTAAAAAATCGGTTTCATAAGGAATAACAAACAAAATCAATAAATTGTACGATCGTTTCTGTTAATGAAGTAAGTGTCATCGCCAATACATTCATTGGGATGTTTGACGATGATACTTACGAGCTTTAAAAAGCGGACCATTAAAAGATACATCTGCCTTACTTTAAAAAATGCTAGTTTTATTTATGGTGTCTTAAAAAAAAACAATCAATATTTTTGTTGATGAGGAGATTTTGTTTCAAAAAAACAAATGATAAAATTATTGTCCAAGACTTATTGTCTATCTCAATAAAAACATCGTTTCCGAAACGATCGTACAATTTATTGATTTTGTTTGTTTTCTTTTGGAACTGATTTTTAATTTTTAATTTAATTTTTTTTTTAATTTAAATTATGAATTATCAATCATCTTTATCATTATTATAAATTATCAATCATAATTTTTAATGTTTAATTTTTAATTTAAATTATAAATTATCAATCACCTTACTCAATAGTAAAATAGCTCTAGGACATATATGCTTATCGAGCTTATTATATATGTACATTACAACGAGCACTGTTTTCTTTTCTTTTATTTTAATCGTATTAATGAATTTACTAATACATTAAAATAAACTGCTCTTTAGACTGTTGTTCTAATCCCCTTAAAACATTTATGTATATATGTGTGTGTGTGTGTGTGTGTGTGTGTGTGTGTGTGTGTGTGTGTGTGTGTGTGTGTGTGTGTGTGTGTGTGTGTGTGTGTGTGTTTTATTTTTTTTATTACCGTTTTATCTGTTTGGTTACATACGTTTCGGACCCGTCTCCCCCTCCCTTATTATCTCCTACCCCAAACCCCCCCTCTTTTTTTTCTTCTAAAACACTTCTTCCTTGTACTAACAACCATTTTTGTAAGGTCTGATGAGGCTGTTGGATCGTAAACATGGTCCAACATCCGACACATATGTAACCAAACAGATAAAACGGTAATAAAAAAATAAAAATCATATTTACTCTGCAATAGTATTGAGCACTCTTTTCAGGTTTTTACTAATTACCAGTTTTACCATATATATATATATGGGGGTTGTTAAATTCTTTATTCATGCGTCATAGATTTTGGGATCGTTCATGTCTTGAAGTGCAAAGCCTTGACTTTAAGGAACTCCTGTGTTATGGACATTGACAGCTGTTACACTAAGAACTTTGCAAAAGACAGGTGGGTTTCGCTCAAAAAGGATGTGCCACATTCCTGTCTAAACTTGGCTTTTGGGGAAAGGCCAGCAATGACGCTCACTGAACAAGCAGAACGTCATTTCAGGATTTTTTAATTTTTTCTTCTTTTAATATCCCAAAGAATTCATCAGTTGTTGGTTTACTTTGTTTTGTTTTGTTTTTTTTTTTAATTGTTCCCGTAGACAAGACATATAGCCATCAAGATTTAAGGGGCGAGTGGAAGTAGGCACCAGATTTATGTAAGATATCCTTAGTGGGAAGTTGTGCAGTAAGGTGTTTGTTTACATTTAAATGTCTGCATGGTGATATAGTCGGAAAAATGAGAAACTGGAGGGGAATTCCAAAGGAAATTGCTTCAAGGGAAGGAGCTTTTAGAGTAAAAAAAGGTGTCCGGCATTTTTGAACCTCTAAAGTAAACGAGGGGGCGGGGTTGACGTTATCGAGTTGATTGAGGGCATTTATGTTGAGGGAGTACAAGTGCAATAAGCTTATCAGAGCACATTTATTGGGGGCACTAGTAAAACAAGCACGAAGATGCCACATTGCTAAGATGAAGCTGGAGATTCATAGACTATATAGGACCAATAAAGAGAGATTAGTGGTTGGAGCACCAGCTCAAATGTGACAACAATACTTCATGTACAAGAGAATGATGGCTTTATATAAATGTAGAATGTGAAAAGTTTTCTTTTTCTTTTCTTTTTATTTTTACAAAGGAGTCACCACTTATCAAGGTCCAGAGGCCACTCGAGGATAAGGGTTAATGAATATACTATAGTCAATGGGCAATATCATAGTAATCGTTACTAGTGGAAATTTTGTAAATTGGATTACTTATGGGAATGGTTCATCAAGAACTTATTTACATTGGACTTGAAAACGCCTATATTGTAGTCAGTTAGAAAGCAGGGAAACAGAAGAGAGTTCCACAGGCATGCAGTGCTAAGAAAGAAACTTTGTTCATGGAATCTATGTTTAAGTTTAGGCACAGATAAAGACTGGGAGAAATTATTGATAATGGTTTCAACTAAACGAGTGTTTTTTCGCGAAAGTCAGGCAAGGGGGAACTATAGATTGGAGCTCAGATGAGCACTTACCATGAAAATAATGATAAAGCAGAGACAGGCTTGCAACGTCTCTTTTGTGGGAAAGAGGTTGCAGGGAAGGGAAAAGGGTATCTTCTACTTGGCTACGAAGTCTATTTTGAACTCTGTCAAGGCAGGATAAGATACTTCTAGCAGCTCCTACCCAGATGTGGCAACAGTACTCCATCCTTGGAGATGTTTAGCTCTTATATAGGTAGAGAATTGCATCAACAGTGATATATCTACTGAAGTGGTAGAATGATCCCACTATTTTTCCAGCAACCTTGGCAATGGATTTGATGTACATAGCTGACTACCGGTATTTCTTAAGATAATAGTCCTCCGTGACTACAGTAAATCAAAATTTAAATTCATGTTATGCAGAATTGTTATTGTGTACATAAGAAATATTTTCTTTTTTTTTTAACATGTTTTTTCTAATTTTTTATGAACAAATCGAACAGATGTTTTTTTAACAATACATTGCCAAGAGTGATAACTGACTAAATTCAAGATTTTCAGTAGTGTTGGGACGTTTAATGAGAATCGGAAAAATCGAAACATTTGGGGGTGTTGGAATCCGTATGGGAAAAAATGGTGACTATTTTCCGATGCCAAAATGATTCTTTTGATTGGCTTTTTTTTATTTGATTTTGTTTAAAGCAAAATCTTCCATTGCTGGTAATGATGATAAAATAATAAATATTTATTGATTTTAAAATACCAGTAAAGTTAAAATTTATAGAGCATCCTCCACAAGTGTAATTTCACGTTTATGAAAATATCTGCATAATTAAGATGTGTTTTTTAGAGAAATTGGGGAAAATAACAACTCTATAGTTAAATATTTAGAGATTTATAAAGAATCGGAATCTGTAATTGTATTGGAATCGGAAATTTAGCATGGAATCGTCCCATCACTAATTTTCAGTCATTTAATCAGATTGAAGGGAGTATTAATTTGTGGTTGTCTAATTGTTTCCGAAGGCAGCATAATGTTCAGAAATTTGTCCATTCTGCTATTCAGTCGAATTGTTATGCCAATAAAATATTATGTTTCGTTGTGGTTTAACAACACTACAACTTTATTTTCAACTTTTAGTCTCATGAAAATCGTTGGTTGAAGAGAAAAAAAAAATAAAACAAAAAGTTGTATTTAATTTTTCCCTCATGTGAGTCAGGAATTCGTTGTTTTTTTGTTTTTTTTTTTGGTTTTTTGTTTTTTTTTTGTTACATAAATCATGTTTCGTAAAACATCGTAAAAATTAAATAAAAAGAAAGAGTGCAACGTATGAATGTTAATCTACTATTTGTTCCTTCCGTCAATCGAGAACATGAAACAAAAATTTGGACTACCCAATCTAAACGCCCAAAGTAAAAGGAAGTGCATCTTAAGAGGATGTTTCATATTTAAATAGAAAATATAGAGTATCTAATCAGACAATAATCATCACCATCAGAACTTTTTGATCGCCCTTTGAGGAGGAAACACTCCCGAGTTTCTGTTCCACCTTATTGGACACTACAGGTTGATGACGTTATTTACCCATAGCTAGGTGTCTACGTATATGGTCAATTTTTTTTGTTTTACTCACCTACAACCCAAAGAAGGCATATCGCCACTTGGACCATGCCCAAAAATGATTAACAAGATGCTGGTTTATGTTACATTTGAACTTCTGCATCTCAATACAGTCAAGGAAACAGGTAGCAGGAAGGGAATTCCAAAGTCTGGTTGTTTAAGGGAAGAAGCTATTAGAGTAAAGCTCTTTGTGGCATTTAGAGACCTCAACGGTGAAGGGTGTGATTTTGCTGCTAAGCGGGTTTGTCGGGACATGTTTTTTTTTGTTTTCTTTTTACACAGTGATCACCACTTATCAAGGCCTGGAAGCCACTCAGGGATAAGGGTTATTGCAAGTACATTACGTTAGTGAGGAGATTTGATGAAGTGTTTACTTAAGGGGGCGGTTCATTAGGAATTTGTTAATATTAGACTTGAAGACATCCAAGTTGTAGTCCGAAGGGAAGCAAGCAGACGGAACAGAGTTCCACAGGCGTGCAGTTCTAAGAAAGAAGCTTTGTTCATGAAATCCGCGTTTTGATTTAGGCACAGATATAGAGTGGGGGAAATTTTTCACAGTGGATTCAGCTAGACGGGTGTTTTTCGTGAAAGATTGGCGAGGGGGGACCAGGGATTGGAGTTCAGACGAGCATGTATGTTGACCAGGGATTGGAGTTCAGACGAGCATGTATGTTGAAGGGGGCACAAGTGCAATGAGTTCATCATTAAAATACTTGTAAAGCAGGCACAGGGATGCAACATTGCGGCGATGGGACAGGGGTTGGAGCTTAATTGACAAATTGGGACCTATTAAATTGGAGACCCTTTTTTGGGACCCTATCCAAGAGGGAGAGACTAATGATAGATGCACCAGCCCAGATGTGGGAACAATACTTCATGCATGCATGGGTGAATGATGGCCTTGTACGTACAGGTACAGAATATTCTCAGGTGTGAGTAGTTTTCTAGCACGATAGACAGAGGCCGCCTTTCTTGCAATGTCCTTAATGTATTTGCTCATGTTCATATTTCCTGAAGAAGGTTAAGCCGAAGAGTTTGAAGGAATAATTCTCAAGTAGGGAGTTATTTGTCATGGATATCACTGATTGGAGAAGCTTCTTGTAATTGTTAAAGAAGAGCAGCTTAGTCTTGCTCACATTAAATGTTACCATACAATTACGTCCCGATGCCATTAGAGTCTGGAGGTCATTTATTAAGGATTCAGTCATTGTCTTAGATTTGTGTACATGCATTCTTCCCTCATGCATGTTATAGTCACTAATCAATTACTGACCATGCTAAATGTCACTTAAGACAATAACAAAGTAAAAAATGAAATAATAACGGTGCTAAGCAGAAATAAATGTCCTGTAAAAATGATTTTTCAGTGTACATTGGTGGCAGGAGCAGTAGATTTGGGTGTGAGAGTGAAAATTCCTCCTACGACTTATATGGATGTTAGTAAAAGCTGATGAGTTTTATAACATGTAAACATTATCGAAAGCGAACAAGACTAATGCATATTTTGGACTAACATTAGGGAAGTGATTGTAGCTAAGTGGTTAATGACATGGAATGAAAGAATTCTAACTAGAAAGATATTGAGGAAACGAATGCCAACAATAATCATCAGATTTATACAGAATGAATGGTGCCAGTAACAACAACAACCATAATCATCATCGTCAATTCCAATCTACAACTAGCTGTAGTTCGAAATCCCGCACACAGTATCAACATCATCATCTCTTTGTTCCTACAGCTAGCAGCAACAACCATGCCCTCAAAGATTAGCAGCCTACTCCAGCAGCTCTTTCCTAGAGAGGTATTTATTGATTTATGAAATAAAAACACTATCTTCTTTATTATACACCTGAGTCTGTCTTCCTTTCTGCTGCTGTTACATCCAAACGTCATTTATTATTTATTTTCCATGCCAGTAGAAGTAGTGGTACACTAGACACCACTCCTGCTACACTAACGTCATCGCACTACAACACTCTTAGTGGGCAGCTTTCATAAAACACAATCAAGCGCTAACTTCAAACTGCATATCATATCGGATGAACATTGAGATTACCAAAACGCCTGCACTGTCAAAATAGGTTGTTGCATATTTGAAATCGGCTATCTATCTCGCACATTCGGAAGATGTGACACAAGGTCAGAAATGTGGAATCAAAAAAGCCAGCGCACTAGAGGAAGAGCCTCCAAAATATCGCTGGGCAACCCCATCGGCATTCCTCGATAGGAGCGCCTCAGGCAATTTACGATTAACTAACCCTTCTCACAGAAGACCTCCTAGAACTGCACTGGATCATACTTCAGCCAACAGAGAACAAGCCACTATAACAATGGTCTAGACTCTGGTACTAAATGGACTATCAAAACAATAAAAAAAAAAAAAAACGACCCTCTTTCAAAATTATATAATAATCGTAATTTTATTTATTTGCAGCTTATTATCCTCATCTTCTTAGTTGTTGTTGTTGTTTCACCACGTTTCGGCCAACTCATCCTCTGGGCTTCTTCAGGTGATTAATCGCGACGCAATAGGAATGCTGAATCTCGTAACTATATCCTCAATAATTACTGCATTCCATTCAACGCTTCTATCTAAGAGCTCGTGCAATTTCTGAAGATAGTAGTTTCAATCCTACCCAAAGCATGCCAGAGGTTTAGTTAACCAAAACGTGGTGAGATAACAACAACTATGGAAGGCAGTAGCTACTAGGAATATGGTTACGAGACTCAGCATTCCTATACCTTCACAGTTAATCACCTGAAGAAGGCTAGCAGATGAGTTATTCGAAACATGGCGAAACAACCACAACTATGAAGATGAGGATAACAATCCACAAATAAATAAATGAATACACAAATTACTCATTTCAAAGGATTCCAATAAAAAAATAATCTCTATATAAATAAAATGAACTTATTTTTTCCCCTCCAACTTTGACCTTGATAGGATTAAAAATCATGACATTACATGCAAATGTCATGCGTACACACTGTAGCACATTATCTGAGGTTTGCTATAGGCCTATTACCTCTAAGTTCTTCGACACTGGTACATTCCTATATTTTTTCCGGTGAGAGTCCACTGCCAAAATCGGTTAGATTCAATGGAAGTTACAACATCTTTTCTCTCTACAAGATTCCTCCTTTCCCCGCTCCCCATTTACCCCGCAGCAGATGCGTTCACAAGGAACAGTACGAGGAAACACCGGTTTGGAATCATACAAGGTTACTTATGCCGTTTCTTTTTTTCTTTTTTTTATCTTTTTTCCCTGATTTATGCTTTTTGTTTTTTCCATAATAAAATAGAAATAAAAAAAAATTTTTTTAAAAACTTGAAAACGCGATTACTATTATTGTTTTCTTTTTGCTTTTTTTTCGTTAGTGTAAGACGCAATCTGCGAGACTAACCGGATTTTACTTCCGGTTTTAACGACTCTAACCTTGAAATCTAACTATGAACTTTCTTTATTAGTACTTTCAACTAAACATTTATTTTTACACAAAGATTACAACGCAACAATATCGTGAATTCACTTGCGTTACACTTAAATTAAAACAAATAAATTCATTTAGAATTCGAGAAAACAACATTCATTTAGAATTCGAGTGTGATGTGACTACTGAAACTAAACCAAAACAAACTTTACTGCGGAATTGATATTTGACCTAATTAACTTTTTAGTTAATTCATCACGTTTTTTTTTGGGGGGGGGCGCTTTCGCCTCGCCTCAATGATTCGAGTTCGACCCCCCACCCTTCAAACTTTTTGGGGATTTTTCATACACATGGGCACCGCCAGACCGTTCGTATTGCATCACGTTCATTTTTTAATTTTTTTTTTTTTTTTAAGTTTAAACATTGTTTTTATATTTAAACAGGGTTATGACTTCGCTTTGTTTTCATTTTACCCCCTCCCCAACCACACACGCATCTAAAAACCCGGGCAACGCCGGGTACCCACTGCTAGTAATAAAATAATATATAATACAGGGTGGAATGATAAATTTGTTGCCTTAAATAAAGCAACACTACAGCTTTATTTTAAACTTTTATTGAAAAAAATCAATTCAGGTAACTTGATTATGAAGTAGAGCTAACATCTATTCAATTTAGCCGTCTTTGTTGTGTTGTTGTATCATAAAGGGAATTGTGTGTGTTATATATAATCAGGGTTAATGTTGTGTGATCATCGCGTGGTCCAGTCTATTAAATATGTTCATATACCGTTGTGTGTACGTGTGTGTGTGCATGATATGTATTTTTCGACATACCTTCTGTGTCGTGGATGTTGGTCTATCTGGATTCATCTCGTGTCTTGGAGGGAGACTGGTACCTGTTGGACGAAGATTCAATCACTCCAAAATGATGAATTGGTTTTATAGTTTATTTCACTTTCCAAATGTCTCGCAGAAGCATGGAAAGTGAATCTCTGGCTCGCGTGGTTTTTCTTGGTCTCATTTCTACACATGTCAGCGTCCTCCCCCAGTGAAGGGGAGGAGATGCTGTTAAGCCGTCCGTCGCCTTCTAAGTCCGAAACAAATCTCCTCGATTCAGCTAACCTGATCAAGTGATTCCCACACAAGCCGATCAGCTGATCCTGACTTCCGGTCGACAATATAATTTACACACCTCCCCCCCCCTCTCTCGATCCATTCTCGAACATCTTCAGCCTCAATCACTGCCTCGATATAGGTTCAGAACTGAGAGCATGCGTTTTCTACAAGCGCCAGTGGGAGCTCAGTGAATACTCTGTTGATGGCAGCGATCCGGCTGGTTTTGGTTTTGTGAGAGGTCATGTTTGTGATGTTCTCGACATATGACCAAACGAAGTAGTCCAGTGAGTTCAGGTCAAGGGAGGAGTGGGGGGGGGAGTAGTAAGAAAAGGGTACAAAGTCGTGACACTCCTTAAGTCAAACATGGGTTTCTTTGGACTTGTGAGTCAGCGCTGAATCCAGCTGCCACACCCAGCGTCTGCCAGCGACCACCTGATTGCACCGGAGGATCACCACACTCTTCAACACATCCAGCTACACTTTGGTGTTGACTTTCAAGCTTTCTTTGAAGATGTGAGGTGGCATGATGTGGCCCTCACTTGAAGCCACACTAAAGACCATAACTGTGGCTAGAATCTTTGTTTTAATCACCCTGGGCACATCTCTGTTATTCGTTGCAATCTAGGGAATTGTACACAGCTGGCCAACTAGTAGATGGTCTGCAATAAAAAAAAAGAAAAAAAAAAAAGAAATCCGGTTTTCATCAAATGGAAATGGAATCATGTCTTTTCTAGAGTGACGATTTTATTTTTCACCCCTGTAATCGTAATTTGTATGACAAAGTTAATGGATTATATTAGAACGATGGATCTTTTACTTGTGTCCATACTCTTTTTAGTTAAATAAGAATGTAACGACTAAAGAGCAAGATATATCTAGAATGAATGATGGAAGTCTGCAGAAAAAGTTGTAAACCATAAGATGTCGTGATAACATGTTCCTAGAAAATAAAGTCGTATTTTGCAATATGTAAAGAGCAACAACGACAAAAATCATTTATAAATATAGTAAACAAACACGCATATACACCGGTTCAGAGACGATTTTTTAACTATATATTTTTCTACAAACACTTAAACATTTTTTTAAATATATATATATATATATATATATATATATCAATCATTATTCAAGGGAGAGTACTCTTTACTTAAATTATCTCCCTTAAATTTGCGTAGATTTGCTTGTTTTAGCGAACTATTTAATCCATGATTTCCCAACAGAGGGGCGTTATGAAACTTCGGGTGGGCGGTGACCAAATTTATCGTATAAGGAGTCCCTGATATTCATTAAAGGGGGTGATGAAATACAGAGCTTCTAGTAACATTACTGGGTTTTCTAAACCCATTTTCCTTGGGATTCACAATTCATGTGGAAATTGATTCATACTTTTTAATCGGCAAAATTAATTCAAGAATCACACCCAATGTTTACAAAACTATATGAATATTCAATTACTTATTTTTACTTTAATTATGCACTGCCATTACATTATTATGTCAAGATTCATGTAGGAAGGGGGTGGTAGTGGGTATCCGAGTGTTCTAGGGCGGCCTTTGCCGAAAAAGGTTGGGAAACCCAGATTTAATTGTTCTTATTTACTTGCCTTCCCACAAAGAGTCAAATCGTCTTATTTTATTAAATTGCAGTACTATTTTTTTTTTCGTGCAATAAACATTTGTTTGAAACCAAACAAACGAATTCGTAAAATATAAAATGAAACGACTTTGTTGAAAGTTAACCACGAAAAGGCCATAACAGCATGTTGTCTCTCTATGAGGTCAAAGTTACGCTAAATTCGTTTGTTTGTTTTTGTTTTGTTTGTTTTTTGTTTGTTTGTTTTTGTTTGCTTGTTTTTTTTGTTTTTTGTTTTTTTTGTTTTTTTTTTTAATGTAAGAAAACATATTTACCTAAAACGAGGAACTCTGAATTGAGACAAAAATTTAAATTGTTTCTGTCCTTTGGACAGACTGCATTTGGATCCTAATTGACATTGGGATACGTCAAGGTAATGTACGTGTTTAACGATAAAAATACTATTTCAACATTGGAGGGGTGGTAGTAGAGAGTCCTCATCTTTTAAATGTAGATATAATTTTCTTTTTAATTTCAAAAACTTTTAAATGTAGATATAATTTTCTTTTTAATTTCAAAAACTTTTAAATGTAGATATTATTTTCTTTTTAATTTCAAAAACTTTTAAATGTAGATATAATTTTCTTTTTAATTTCAAAAACTTTTAAATGTAGATATTATTTTCTTTTTAATTTCAAAAACTTTTAAATGTAGATATAATTTTCTTTTTAATTTCAAAAACTTTTAAATGTAGATATTATTTTCTTTTTAATTTCAAAAACTTTTAAATGTTGTCTCATTATGTATCGTATCCAAAATTTCGATAAATTTAATGTGAGATTTTCATCTATATTTTCAACCTGTACCATTTGTTTCTATTTTATACATTCCGGACATTTTTAACGGGCCATTGTATCAAAAATAAAAACAATTAAAAGAATCATTTATATAATCGGAATTTAGACTCAAATTTTACTTATTCTCATACTAAGTAAAATTAGATGAAGATTGCTTGGACATGGATCAAACTATTTAATTTGATTTGAGCCCAAAACAAGAAATGTTAAGGGCTCAAAGCTTATGAAAATTTTACCTCTGCAGTCTCTACCAAATTACTGAGCCAATTTTTAGTCTAAACATTTGAAATTTCACATTAAGTGTAATCAGACATATGGCAACCTTTTTAAGTAATGACACCTTATCAATTCTCCAATACTATTGCTACACTATCCCATTGATTACTGTACACACAATAACCCTTATCTCCGAGTGGCCTCCGGGCCTGGATAAGTGATGTAAACAAACAAAAAATACCCAAAAATGTTCAAATTCCAGATTAATCATCCCAATACTGATATATACATGTAGACAATGTAGACAATTGACATACACAAATGATACAGACATATGATATAACACTGATATTGACAGATGTAGCAAAAAGAATAAGTAAATGTTTTTATATATATATATATATATATATAAGTGAAATTGTCTGTGTGTGTGTCTTTGTGCGTACATTTCCCTACTGAACTACTTTGTCAATTTTCAGTCTACAGACTCGAGATTTGACATAAGGGGTATTGAGATTTGGGAAAATCTTTTTAATCGGTTTTCAGCCAGACATTTTGCTGTCAAAAGGTCAAAGTTCAACGATTTGGCCTTTGAAAACTCTACCAAACTCCTCTGCTAATTTTGGGTCGATACATTTGAAATTGTAGATGTAAATTACTTGGACATGCATCAAACTTTTTAATTTGATTTGAGCCCCCAAAAATAAATGATATAAGGGGTCAGGGTTAGGGTCAAACCGTAAGAAAATTTGACCTCCGCAGTCACTACCAAATTAGGGAGCCAATTTATTTCACATAAAGTGTATTCAGACATAGGGCAAGCTTTTTAATCGGTTTTTGGTCGAAAATTGGCTGCCAAGGTGTCAAAGCTGACTTTGGCAAACTCTACCAAACTCCTCCATCAATTTTGGGTCTGAACACTTGAAATTTTAGATGTAGGTTTCCTGGACACGAGTCAAACTTTTTTTTTTTTTAACATATGCACATAAAGTTATGAACCGTACAAGGGCCCGAGCAAAGCCGGAGTGAACTGCTATATATTCATGAAACTAGGTTATTAGGTTAATAATCTCATGAAATATTCAATCTTCTTAAACTGAAAAAAAAAAAAAAAAAAATTTATATTCAAATTTATATAATTTTTTTAAGTCTTTCAAAGAAAACTATTTTAATAAGAAAAGCAATTGTGAAATTTCCACAGATTCCTACAATACTAAAATATTTAAAGTTTGCTCCAGGTGAAAGTTGGGTTGTTATAATGAAAGTAGTATTATATCTATCAGAATCTTATCCAACATGTCAGCCTTTACTGTTCAGGCGAAATGTGGATATCAAAATTAAATTTGAACAAAACAAAAAGCACATACTGTAATGTGACCGTTACACCCGGATCGTATTTGTTACAGTCCGAACCTCTCTCGGACCCCCATGCCGTCCGGCACTGTCGAAAAAGAAACAAATAAATAAAAATAAATAAATCCGACTAGGCTTTTCTTTCTCTCCGTCTCAATATCAACGTAAAAATCTCTTTCTGTTACTGCAGAGCCACATGTCCATCTCCCCAGGTGGTGTTTTTCTTTCTGCTCCACTATATGCCGGCTGGGCAGAAGCTGCTAGAAGCAGCTTATCCTGCCTTGACAGAGTTCAAATAGTCTGCCTGCCTACTATCACTTCTTTTTTTTTTTTTTTTTTAAACACCTCTCTTCGCCGAGGCTGCCTACTATCTTTGGATTCCCTCCCCCCATGCTACCACTATTTTTTTAACACCTCTCTCCACATTCACAGGTCCAAGCCTGTCTGCCTACTACCAATTTTTTTTTTTTTTGCTTAACACACACATTGAAAAAAGTCGTTATACATTTTGTGCATTCATCTTAGTTTATTTTCAATTTTTAATCAGTTCATATGCGTACCACATTGGTACAGTGGTAACGTCACCAGCTCTGAATGTTAGTTTTGCTTTCGGTTTCAATTCTAACTGATGGCAGCCAAATCCTTTTTTTTTCTACTTTTGAAATCACGAAATAATAATATATATGAAATCTGGACAAATTAAAATATCATATTTAAGCATGTTAAGCCGGGCGCCCCTCACCCCACCCCGCTAGTATCATATATTAAAAATTAGGCGAATCGATCAACTAGTTTTATTTTTAAATAGAAATCATTTTTAAGTGATTCATGGGAATTTGTAGACCTTTTCCATCCACATGTTAAGAACGGCTTTCTAAAATTTTGCAAAAGTTTGAATTATTTAGAATTATTTCCATTGTTCTGCAAAATGGTGTTGAGAGATTTTCAATTGTTGTTTAATCAGAAAACTAGATTTTCTTTTCTTTTTTTTTTTTTAAATTAAACTACTTGGTTAATTTACATTTTTGGTGCAGGATATTTTCTTCCCATCACGGGTATATAATACAGGGTGTTTCAAAAGTCTTGGGAACTATATATGATATACGCATTTGTAATGTTCCCAAGACTTTTGAAACACCCTGTATATCATAAAGATTTTTCTTTCTTTTTGATATTTGTTTTTCATAGGATCGAGGGGAGTTATGCACTTGCACCCTTCATTTTAAATTATATTTTATTGATTTTGTTTTATCACTAACAGAAATTTGTTTGTTATTATTTTTCAATCATTATTATTTGTATATTTTTCTTTTATTTAACTGGGTGCCCGGCGTTGCCTGGGTGTTGAGAAAAAAAAAAAAAAAAAAAAAAAAAGTGGTAGTATGCAGGCAGGCAGGCTCGAACCCGTGATTGTGGAGAAATGTGTTTTAAAAAAAAAAAAAAAAAAAAAAAAAATGGTCGTAGCATGGGGAGGGAATCAAAACAACAGTAGGCAGCCAGGGTGAAGAGAGGTGTTAAAAAAAAAAATAAAAATAAAAATTAGCAGTAGTCAGGCAAGCTCGAACCTGTGACGCGAAGGTGGAAAAAAAAGTGAAAGAAAATCTGACATCTTAGCCAATGTTTCCATGACGCAACCGGAAGTCAAAAGCGTTGAAATTAACCCAAAGTCAATCTAACAGTGACGATGACTTGCTAAAATGTCCGCAAAAAAAAAAATCGACCCCTCCTTATACGAAACAGCCAATACATAGATTTAAACAGACAGGTGAGATTTATATTATAGATTCTTATTTGTATTTTTTTATTACTAAGCTGGGCATGAATAGCAAAACTAGCATTTTTCCACGCGTCTGTGTTTAGTTATAAAGCTTTCTTTTTTACTTGATTAATTAATCTAGTTTTGTTTTGTGTTTGAAGTTCATGATTTGATATTTTGGTTCCTATTCAAACTGATGCACAAAATAAATACGCCAGTTCAAAATAAAATAACAAAAAAATCTATGAATAGATTTATCAGTTAGAAGTATCTGCATACACCAAACTGACAAAAATCTATATATATCTATAAAAATGAAAGTGTCTGTCTGTCTGTCTGTCTGT
Organism: Euprymna scolopes; assembly: GCF_053919585.1. Classification (NCBI taxonomy): domain Eukaryota; kingdom Metazoa; phylum Mollusca; class Cephalopoda; order Sepiida; family Sepiolidae; genus Euprymna; species Euprymna scolopes. The sequence continues at coordinate 156,867,001 of NC_136482.1, read as the reverse complement.
GTACATTTCCCTACATAATAACTGTCAATTTTCAGTCTACAGACTCAAAATTTGATATACAGGGTATTGAGATTTGGGAAATCTTTGTAATTAGTCTTCGGCCAAAAATTTGGCTGTTAAGGGGTCAAAGTTCAACAGTTTGACTTTTGAGAACTCTACCAAACTCCTCTGCCAATTTTGGGTCAAAACACTTTAAATTTTAGATAAAGGTCCCTTGGACATGGATCTAACTTAACTTGATTTGAGCCCAAAACAATAAATGTTAATGGGTCATAATAGGGGTCAAAGTTAAAAAAAATTGACCACTACAGTCTCTACCAAATTACTCAAACAATTTCTGGTCTAAACATTTGAAATTTTACATAAAGGGTATTCAGAGATAGGGCAAGCGTTTTAATTGGTTTTGGTTGAAAATTTGAGCTATCAATATATAAATGTATGTATGTATGCATGTCTGTCTAAAAATTTCGACAAAGGCAGTGAATTTTCACAAGATTAGTATTGTTTTGAAGCTTAGCCTTTCAGATGACAAATATAAAAAAATTAGCTAAAAGCATTAATTTCTTCACCTTCAACTAGACACTTTTCTACAGGGAAGGGTAACTTTTTTCGCCGATATTTTCGAAAGTCATCCTCTCTTTTCGATTGTCTAGCCTTAATTTAAACCTACGTCACTTCAGGTTTGGTGGTGGGTCGTAACAGCAAAGACGTCACGTTTTTTTTCCCGTTCTTTTCCTCCTTCACAGTACGGGTTCGAGCCTGCCTTCCTACTACCACTTTGTTTTTTTTGCTCAACACCTCCAAACACCCGGGGAATGCGGGGCACCCATGCTAGTATTGCATAAAATTAGAGAAAAAAAATAAAATTAATTTCCACAAGAATAGTTCCAAAAGTAAAGCCAATTATTTTTTTAAACATTGAAGAGCTACAAAAACGGTGGTATACCATTAAAACCAGCCAGATTTTGTGCTCCAGAATTTTCTACATAGTCACCACCATTCTCAATTCACTTCTGTCAGGAATTCAATATCATATCTTTGTTTATAACGCATGTTCTGGACAAGGCTTGCTTTCTCAGCATCTCACACCATTAATATATGCAACAGAGAGATGAACTTTCAGATTATGAATGCACAAGTTCAATCATCATAACAACGTAATTTGCAATCCCGTCCGATCCATTCAGGCGAAATAAAAAAAAATAAATAAAAAAAATAGGAGGTATTAATTTTGGAACAAGCCTCATATTTCCGTAATTCATATTTCCGAGTATATTTTAATGCAACGCTATCATGCATCTTTAAGCCAGCAAATATAGATTATTTCCCTTCTTCCAATGTAAAGACATCATGTTTTCTGATTCAGAGTTTGCCGCCTTCGAATAGTAAATTAAGTTTAATTTTGGTGTACACTAATAACTGATAAATACATCAAATTATTTCCTTGTTATTTGGAACTGCCATATTTCATTTGTGTAACAATCTGAATTATATATTTTTTCTCTAAGCACAATTTACAATTTCTATTACAAGGTGGAATGATAAATTTGTCGCCATAAAAAAAAACAACACTACAGCTTTATTTTAAAACTCATTACTGAAAAAAAAAAATCAATTCCGGTAACTTGATTATGTAATAGAGCTGACATCTATTCAATGTAGCCATCTCCAGTATCAATCACCGCCTCGATAAGGGTTTGGAACTGGGAGCATGCCTTTTCCATAAGTGCCAACAGGACCTCAAACGATCAGACTGGCTTTGGTGTTGTGGGAGGTCATGTTGGTGATGTTCTCGACGTATGACTAAACAAAATAATCCAGTGGGTTCAGGTCGGGGGAGGAGGGGGAGGGCAGTGAGAGAAGGGCATAAAAATCGTAGCACTCCTTCTGAAGCTAAGCCCGAACTTGTTGGTCAGTGCTGAGTCCTGATGCCACACCCAGGGTCTGCCAGCGGTCACCTGATTGCACCTGTGGATCACCACACTCTGCAGGACATCCAGGTACACTTTAGTGTTGAATTTCAGACTTCGAAGATGTGAGGTGGCATGATGTAGCCCTCACTTAAAACCACACTAAAGACCATAATCTTGGGTGGAAACGTCATTGAGCTGTGCTCTCAAGCGTTGAACTGTCTGGATTTGTATTTTAAGGGTGCTGGCAATGGTCCTGTTGTCATATTTTGGATCGGTAGAGAACAGGAGTTGTACAGCGGCGCATTTCCGATCTCGCTCATTGAACATTGTGTCACTTTCAGACATGATGGAAGGGTCTTATTGCTCTTAGGATTTGTACACAACTGTCCAACTAGAAGATGGTCTACCAAAAAAAAAAAAAAAAAAAAAAAGAAAAAACAGTTTTCATCAAATGAAAATGGAATCATATCGTTTTTTTTTTCTAGGGCGACAATTTTATCATTCCACCTTGTATTTATGTTGGGGGGTAATGAAAAGATTTCTAAATTAATGTTTAAATATTTTTTTTGTTTCCATGTATTTTTAGACAGCAGGATGCTATTTCTATAATTTTCATACCTGAAAGTCATCATGTGAAATTATAACAGACCCATTTGGCATGATAATAAGTGTTTGCAAATGGGTCAGATGACGAGGGTTCAATCCTTAATCAAATCATACCAAATACTTTTTTAAAAAATGGTACTTGATGTTCTCTTGCTAAGCAACAAGCATGGGAGGATAAAGTGCAAGTGAAGGAATCCTGGGAATGTAGTGGCGCCCTCCCCTACATCTCAGTGTAGCAGCTGCTGAAAAGAGAGCCTTTAGGTCGCCCTGACTATAATCGACCATTTGCTCAACTTTTATTTGAAATCATTTTCCATGGTACCTAGTGCATGTATAAGAAGTACCGTTAATATTTCAGACATAACACGTATACGTTTCTAACAATAAAAGATTGGTTTTGTTATTTTCATTAATAACACAATAACAAAAGAACATTTGTTTTAGACCCATAGAATACACAAATGAGATGAGAAAAGTAGTTCGAATAATCCAAATAATTAGTACATTTTCTTTGTTCATCTTTCTTTTTGCAAATATTTGGAGATGGAATGGACTACAAACATTTGACATGGCTATTTTATCTTGATCCATTTCTCTTTTACATTTTTTTTTTTTATTTCTCCACTTGATATTCAATATTGTTTGTTTTGCATTACAATGGAGTTGAAGAAGAAAGAGAAGACAATTCCTCTTATCAAAATCTTTGAGGTGGAATGGATACTCATGTCGACCGAGTTCAAATATTATCATATATGCAGCATTAATTAGGCATAAAATACAAGCGATGCAAGTCGCACACGCAAGGTCTTATTGCTGTGTTTCCTGCTTTTTAGCCCTCGCCTTGCTGATATCTTCCAAGTCCTCTTCGTCTTCCTTCTGGAATTTTTCTTCCAGATCATCAGGAATCTCAACTTTGTTCAAATCCTCAAGACCTTCTTCCGGCTCGTCTCCAATCAGGATGTCTACCAGATTCTGAATGGCCACATCGTTCGCACGGTCCGTCTCCCACTTATGAAGCTCGCGCATTATAATATAAGTGTTCATTTTTTTTACATACAGACGGCCTGGTTTTGTGGCACATAACTGAAACGAAAAGATAAAATAATAAGAAATGTGAAAATTTAGCCACAAACAGTAAAACTGGTACATAAGAAGGGGTTTAACAGCACACACATACACGGTTACCTATAGGTGAGTTTGGTAATGACAGAGTTTTGGTTAGAGACCGACACATAATTTCCATTATAAAATCACACACACACACACACACACACACACACACACACATATTCCTGTGGAAATATACTTTATTTCCTTACTAGCGGGGGTAACCGGCGTTGCCCGAGTGTTTGTTTCCGGGACGGGGGGGGGGGAGTTTTAAAAAATGTTATGGTAGGTAAGTAGGAAGGATCAAACCCGGAGTCATGAGTAAAAGTAGGAAAATAAAGTGTGAAAAAAAAAAAAAAAAAAAACATCTGCAACGTTAACAGTTCGGCCACCAAGAAAAGTCCATTCCAGTTGTTTAGGAAAAAAAAAAAAAAAAAAAAACAACTACGGTAGGTCGGCGCAAACGTGAAAATATAATGTGAATTGTCCAGCACGCTAACCACTACGCAACAGAGCACTGCAGCTTAGTTTAGTGATTTTAAATAACTTCACATGAAAGAACTACGAAGCCAAACCGGTGTTCTCTTCTCAACTGTTCCTTGTGAACGATCCCCAAATGGTGTTAAGTGGTGGCAGGGGGAGGAGGAATTTATTAGAGAGAAAATATTTTACCACTTCCATTGATCTTAACCGATTTTGACCGTGACTTCTCAACAGAAAAAGTATAGAAATCTAAGATTATCGAGGAATTTGAGAAATAATAAGCCTATAACACACCTCAGATATTGTTCTGCCGTTTGTGCATATTATATTTGCATGAAATATCTTGATTTTTAATCCTATTAATGTCAAAATCAGACGGGAAAAAATGAGTTCATTTTATTTATATAGAGATAAGTTGTTTGTTTTGGTTTTAGCGATATGTTTTGAATGAATTCAATTATTTACAAAAGTGCATTTTTACCTAAATGCTAGTTGGGAATAATTTTCCCTTTAACCAACTTGGTACCCCCACATGGGGAGCGGTATATATATTATTTTTTAAAATATAACTATCCACTGACACGTGTTTCGTCGTCTATGACTCATCAGAGTGGCTGAATCTAGCGAGATTTGAAATCGGCACCCCACGGTAATGAGCCTAAACCCCTTATACCAATCCTTATTTAAGAAGCTCAATGTAATTACAGATCAATATAATGAATGAATGACAAAAGTCTATATTTCAAAGTTCATGATGTTGACCATCTTACAATTTATTCCTTTGATTCAGTTGATATTTACAATTTTTGACAGTATCTGTTTCGTAGCATAAAATCAATCGCTTGATTATTATATCAATTAGTGAATCTATTTTGTCCTTAACTCATCAGAAGAAATAGCAACAATCAAACCATCAAAAGGAAATGAAGTGCGTTTTGACATGATTAAAATCTGAAAATTGAAAAAAGAAGCTGTAAATATGTTTCCATTACAGCTCTCCTTTCAAGTTTTGGATTTTAATGATGTCAAAAGGCACTTCATTTCCTTTTGATGGTTTGATTGTTGCTATTTCTTCTGATGAGTTAAGGGCAAAATAGATTCACTAATTGATATAATAATCAAGTGATTGATTTTGTGCTATGAAACAGATTACTGTCAAAAATTGTAAATATCAACTGAATTAACGGAATAAATTGTTAAGATGGTCAACATCATGAACTTTGAAATATAGACTTTTGTCATTCATTCACTATATATATATATATATATATATATATATATATATATTGTCTCAAACAGCCACCTCGACATCAATTATTGTTTTAGTATTCTGTTAGTAGTACAGAGTAGCTATTTGATTGGCATGTTCTGACTGAACAAGAATTCACACAAAACCTAATATTAAAATCAGTCTGGAGAAATTCTGTTTACTTGGCCGAGGACAGAGAGAGTGACATGTGACAGCGGAACAGTTACTACACCATGATCCGATCTCGGAAGCAGAGGAAAAAAACTACTATGGATTTCATCACTCATGGAGAGAGAGAGAGAAACAGAGAACAAGGGAGTTGAAAAACGCTCGATCAACGTCAGCATCAAACACCTCCCACCTCCTCCAATATGAAGGCAAGTCATCCGGTCAATGCACGTAGTGACCGTGTTTGTGCCAAGAAGCAGAATAAGGAATCAGAACATGATTTCCTCAACTCTATTTTTAGAATCGAGGGGCGAAAAAAAAAAAAAAAGGAAATATAATTCCCTCGTGCGAGGAGTTATGAAAAAAAGTTTGACCGCGTAAAACGTGTTCTGGACAACCAAAGCGATGTCACATTTCCGCAGTTGGCAAAGACGCAAAAAAAAAGATATTTGAATTAATCCCTCGATCAAACTATTTTGGATAACCCAAAACGGATGCCGACAGGCATGTTTAAAAGAAAAGACTTGAACTGTAAGTGAAAAAAAAAAAAAAAAACTTTACTTTCTTTCTCTGTTGAGTTGGAGATCGGACTTTTTCTTGTGTGCACTGGTTGATACCGTTTACCTTTGGTCTTTCTCTAATAGGATTCTCTTTCAGTTAGTATGTTAAAATATTCCCCAATCCCATTAGCTTTGAATATATTTGTTTTTGTTAAATCTTTCTTTCCCCTTATCATTAATAAATTTAGTTTTATATTATTTGAAAGTGTTTGTTTCGTTATCTCTTGCAAATCTTATTGTGTTCGATTTTTGTGTTTATTTTGTATCCACCTGTCTCACAGAAAATAATTGTTGTTTGTTTCAAACCTTTTTTGTATAAAAAAGGAAATTTGAACCCAATCTGGGACGCATGAACATACCCCTACTGCAGAAGATTTATCTGCCTATGATAAGCGTTTGCTATCCATAAATGCCCATCCATACCCATGCTTGCATTCTATTGCATTTTATTGTTATATTTAAATATTGCCCCGGTCCGTATGTAATAAAAAAAAATATATATATATATATATCTATATATATTATATATATATTATATATACATACATACATACACACACACACATACACGTAAACAGGTTGTCCAAAAAGTCACTGAAGGGTTTTGAACTTAAATAGATTTTTTACTTTTGGTGATATCTTTGTGTAATTTTAACAAAATCTGACTAAGACATTGAAAATTTCTTTTTTAAATGCAAAATTCAAAAATCTTTATTTATGAAAAATAATGTCTTTTAAATGTTGCCCATTTTCAGCTTCGCATATTTGTGTTCTTTCAAAAACATTATTCATGACAAATTGCAGAATTTCTGGATTGTGATTTAACTCCTTTATTTCGTTCCTGATGTTTTCCTTCAATTCTTCCAGGATTCGGGGTTTGTTAACAGACTCTTTCTTTAAGATATCCACACAAGAAAAGTCAGAGCTAGTCAAATCTGGGGAACGTGGTGGTCATTTGACATTGCTTTTTGATAAGCTCTTATAAGCTTGATAAGTCAAAACAATTGACCTCTGATATTGGGAAAATAATTTCACAACTTGCATTTGTCGTTCAATGCTATATTTATTCATAATTAATTTCCAAAATATTATCTGTAAAACATCTGAAATTGAAAAAAAAAAATTATTAATGGTAAGATGACAAAGATTTTCAACCGTTCAGTGACGTTTTGGAAACCCTGTAGGTGTGTGCATGTGTGAGGTGTATGTATGCTAATTCAACAGAATGTATACATAACAAAAATGAAAATAAGCAAAAAAGAATCCAACATGTCCCTATTTGTTTTTCCACAAAGTGAAAGAGACATAAGGCTAAACATAAAGAGACATAAGAGGAGCACTCTGAATCGGGACAAAAGTAAAAATTGCTTCAGTGTAAAGATCAGAAAGGATAAAGTATAATATATAACAAATACATTTTGCTCTTAACCAAAAACCCAACAAAATAAAAAGAATTAACCTGTCTTTTTTTGCTTATTTTTAATTTATGTGTAAACTATATATATACACACACACAAATCAGGCAGTAGATAAGAAAAGTTAACTAGACAAAACATGGATCTAATATAACTGTTATGTTGTTAGTCTACCAAAAAACACAGGAAACTATTAAATTGTCAATTATTATGATGAAATTATAATGGTCTATTATTGTGATGGTAAAAGTATATGGGTTGATAGAAATATATTTTTATGTCAAGTGGAAATATTTACATTTAATAGTTGTCAGATGGAATTTAAAGCCAGCCATGGTATAAGCAAAAATATGTGACAAGCAATGCCCAGCAAAAATCTTTCGGCTACATGTAGTAATGACGTAATAAAAATGATAGATTTTGAGATGCAGACGCGGATGATCAGGTTCCATACGCAACACATTAGAGACAGATGAGGTTTTTATGACAGGACGGCCTATGAAAGTCAGAAGGGGGCGACTTAGAAAAATGTAATCTTATACAAAGCATGCCAACTCTAGAAAAGAACCCAGCAAAGGCCAAATGATTATATTTAAAAATATAATTTCCGTTTGAGCATTTTCACTTTCGGAGAGAAACACCTTCAATTTCAGGACGCATAGAAGAGACACATGGAAGGAAGACTTGAGGTATGTTTTTGCTGGTCATCTAACCAACAACGATTTCTATAAAATGTTAATTTATGCATAAACACATCAACACCCAATAGAGAATACACTAGACGAATGACACACATGACTTAACACTCATAAGAGACTAATTATAAAAATACACATCTGTTAAATATATAATTATTTCCACAGCCAGACAACACTGCAGCTCACAAGAGCAATGAAAGCCAACAAACCGGAAGTCTAAGACTCGAGTTTCATCGTCATTTGGGCTCATCAGTTAGACACATCGGAACTCAGGATTAAAAACCCGAGTGTCTTTCATACGAGGCAAGCACTCTACCAACTGAGCAACTGACGTTTCTTTCAAATCCTGAGTCTGGATATGTCTAACTGATGAGCCAAAATGAGGGCGAAACTTGAATCTTAGATTTCCGGTTTGTTGGCTTTCATGGCTCTTGTGAGCTGCGACGCTGTCTGGCTGTTGAAATAATTATATATTCTTTCTCACATTCTAAAAATGAAAATAAGCAAAAAAGAATCCATAAAGAGACATAAGGTTAAACAAAGTTAGGCATAAGAGGAGCACTTTGAATCAGGACAAAAGTAAAAATTGCTTTAGTGTAAAGATCAGAAAAGATAAAGTATAATATATAAAAAATACTACACTTTGCTCTTAACCAAAAGACCAACATACACTGAGGTTTTGAATCCTGAGTTCGGATGTGTCTAACTGATGAGCCCAAATGAGTGCGAAACTCGAGTCTTAGACTTATGGTTTATTGGCTTTCATTGCTCTTATGAGCTATGGCATTGTCTGTGGAAATATATATATACACACACACACACACACATATATGATAAACATATATGCTCGTTATACGGTTACAATGTTACAATCCTAGATACGTGTTATTCATCCATTGCATCGTAAAGATATTTATGTATATTCTTATCCCATCCATTGAAAGATTTCAGCAACAGAGTGGCAAGCATGAGGTCATAGGTTACCGACCTTTGTTTTAAACCCATGATGGAATGGGTATACTCAATAGTTACTATTTCGATAAAGAAAACTACTCACGATTAATGCATGGAGATCAGATGACTTATATGAAAGGACTGTAGAATTCTTACCTGAAAAACAGATTCGACCAGCATTTTTCTAATGTCCACGTCACATTCTCTTGTTTTGCTAGCAGGCAAATATTGTAAATCTAGGGGCAACCCCTCATTATCTTCGTCATCGAATTCTTCTGGACCCGCTAATGGTAGAAGAAGAGCTGGCAATAAATCCACATCCTCACTAAGAAGCCATTCATGTTTCGCTGTAATAAATAATTTGTCATGTATTAATTACAAAGTTAAATCAAATCATTTACAAGTTGATCAAGCAGATATATAAAAATGTGTGATATGTGGATGAGGAACATTTCTAATATAGAAATGTGTATGAGGAACATTACCAATATAGAAATGTGTAATATGTGTATGAGGAACATTACCAATATAGAAATGTGTAATATGTGTATGAGGAACATTACCAATATAGAAATGTGTAATATGTGTATGACGAACATGACCAATATAGAAATGTGTAATATGTGTATGAGGAACATTACCAATATAGAAATGTGTAATATGTGTATGAGGAACATTACCAATATAGAAATGTGTAATATGTGTATGAGGAACATTATCAATATAGAAATGTGTAATATGTGTATGAGGAACTTTACCAATATAGAAATGTGTAATATGTGTATGAGGAACATTACCAATATAGAAATGTGTAATATGTGCATGAGGAACATTACCAATATAGAAATTTGTAATATGTGTATGAGGAACATTACCAATATAGAAATGTGTAATATGTGTATGAGGAACATTACCAATATAGAAATGTGTAATATGTGTATGAGGAACATTATCAATATAGAAATGTGTAATATGTGTATGAGGAACATGACCAATATAGAAATGTGTAATATGTGCATGAGGAACATTACCAATATAGAAATGTGTAATATGTGTATGAGGAACATTACCAATATAGAAATGTGTAATATGTGTATGAGGAACATTATCAATATAGAAATGTGTAATATGTGTATGAGGAACATGACCAATATAGAAATGTGTAATATGTGTATGAGGAACATTACCAATATAGAAATGTGTAATATGTGTATGAGGAACATTACCAATATAGAAATGTGTAATATGTGTATGAGGAACATTACCAATATAGAAATGTGTAATATGTGTATGAGGAACATTACCAATATAGAAATGTGTAATATGTGTATGAGGAACATTACCAATATAGAAATGTGTAATATGTGCATGAGGAACATTACCAATATAGAAATGTGTAATATGTGTATGAGAAACATGACTAATATAGAAATGTGTAATATGTGTATGAGAAACATTACCAATATAGAAATGTGTAATATGTGCATGAGGAACATTACCAATATAGAAATGTGTAATATGTGTATGAGAAACATGACCGATATAGAAATGTGTAATATGTGTATGAGGAACATGACCAATATAGAAATGTGTAATATGTGTATGAGGAACGTTACCAATATAGAAATCGGTAATATGTGTATGAGGAACATTACTAATATAGAAATGTGTAATATGTGTATGAGGAACATTACCAATATAGAAATGTGTAATATGTGTATGAGGAACATTACCAATATAGAAATGTGTAATATGTGCATGAGGAACATTACCAATATAGAAATGTGTAATATGTGTATGAGGAACATTACCAATATAGAAATGTGTAATATGTGTATGAGGAACATTACCAATATAGAAATGTGTAATATGTGTATGAGGAACATTACCAATATAGAAATGTGTAATATGTGTATGAGGAACATTACCAATATAGAAATGTGTAATATGTGCATGAGGAACATTACCAATATAGAAATGTGTAATATGTGTATGAGAAACATGACCAATATAGAAATGTGTAATATGTGTATGAGAAACATTACCAATATAGAAATGTGTAATATGTGTATGAGGAACATTACCAATATAGAAATGTGTAATATGTGTATGAGGAACATTACCAATATAGAAATGTGTAATATGTGTATGAGGAACATTATCAATATAGAAACCTGTAATATGTTTATGAGGAACATTACCAATATAGAAATGTGTAATATGTGTATGAGGAACATTACCAATATAGAAATGTGTAATATGTGCATGAGGAACATTACCAATATAGAAATGTGTAATATGTGTATGAGGAACATTACCAATATAGAAATGTGTAATAAGTGTATGAGGAACATTACCAATATAGAAATGTGTAATATGTGTATGAGGAACATTGCCAATATAGAAATGTGTAATATTTGTATGAGGAACATTACCGATATAGAAATGTGTAATATGTGTATGAGGAACATTATCAATATAGAAACCTGTAATATGTTTATGAGGAACATTACCAATATAGAAATGTGTAATATGTGTAGGAGGAACATTTCCAATATAGAAATACATAATGTGTAGGAGTTAGGATTTAGATAAGGAAAAATATTGTTTCCAATCGTTAGTTAGGAAATTAATTTTTTTTTTTTTTAGCATTTCTTTTAATAATTTGGAATTTTCTGCTATAGTTTAGCAGAAGACGAGTTCTGTGAAAAACTTTTGACAAGTGCATTTGATATTTTTGGTTATTCTGTAGACTTATTAGATGTTTAATGTGTACTTTTATTTTGATTAGAAATCTTTCTAATCTTATTTAAAATGTTTGATCTTTACACTGGAAGTGATTTTAAAAAGTTCAGACCATCTGCTGTTACAAAGAGAGCAGCCCAGTGTAATCTGGGCTGCATTTTTGCAATCATTATTAAACCAAGGTTTATTATATTCCTTAGATTTAAGCATCTTTTTTTATAATAGAAATATTTTGGGACAGGTAAGTCATGTCATCACTGTTCGTAAGGTTTGAGTTTAAGATAAGTTTAAAAAAAAAAAAAAAAAAAAAAAAAAAAAAAAACATTTAAAATTTTTCTCAATATTCTTTATTACAATTCCAGGTAGGAATTAAACATTATAATTTCTTTCACTTAGCCTAAAAATCAACTTCTCAAAATTGCTATCATAATCCCTATCGTCACAGCAACTCATGTCTAACCAACCAACCAACCACTAATAGCTCAAGCTGATTATTATCATGACGTATGCAACTTGTTCTCAGGTCATGAAAGTCGTTTTTGAGCCAACATATTGCAGAAAAATATGATGTTTTAATAATCTGAAAGAAAAAGTTATAAATTAACCATGGCGGCATGTTTAAGTAATAACAATATGCATGAAATAAATTATAATGGTTTCTTAAAAAAAAAAAAAAAAAAAAAAAAAAAGAAAAAAGCAAAATATGTTAGTTTATTGTCAGTAACATGGTATAACAATAACAAATGAAAATTGGCTAGTCAGAATACTAGTTTCATTTGTCAGTTTCGGTTCAACTTTTAAAATTAGGCAGATATAATTTTATTAACAAGTCATGATTATATAAATATAATTTTATATATTAAATAGCCATGATTATATAAGTATAAGTTATAATTTTATTTATATATATATATATATATATATTAAATAGCAATGATTATATAAGTTATAATTTTATATATTAAACAGTCATGATTATAGAAACATCTATATACATATAAAAGTGAAAGTGTCTGTGTGTGTGTATGTGTGTGTGTGTCTGTACATTTCCATACACAATAACTTTCAATTTTAAGTCTAAAGACTCGAAATTTGATATACAGGGTACTGAGATTTGGGAAAATCGACGTAATCGGTTTTCGGCCAAAAATTTGGCGATTAAGGGGTCAAAGTTCAACGATTTGACCTTTGAGAACTCTACCAAACTCCTTCGAAAATTTTCGGTCTAAACACTTGAAATTTTAGATATAGGTTCCTTGGACATGGATCTAACTTAATAACTTAAGTTGAGCCAAAAACAATAATTTTAAGGGATCATAATAGGGGTCAAAGTTAAAAAAAATTGACCTTTTTTTTTTTTGCTTAGCATACACCTCCAAACACCCGGGCAGCGCCGGGCACTCATTGCTAGTAAATTATAATTTTATATATTAAATAACCATGAATATATAAACACTAGCAGGCTAGTCTGGCTTTGCTTGAGCCTTATGCACTGTTCATAACTTTATGTGCATATATATATTTATATATATATATAAGTTTGACTCATGTTCAAGTAACCTACATCTAAAATTTCAAGTGTTTAGACCCAAAATTGGCGGAGGAGTTTAGTAGAGTCTGCAAAGGTTAACTCTTTCAACTTTCACATCTTGGCAGCCAAATTTTCGCCCAAAAACTGATTAAAAAGCTTGCTGCATGTCTGAATACCCATTATGTAAAATTTCAAATGTTTAAACCCAAAATTGGCTGAATAGTTTGCTAGAGACCACAAAGGTCAAATCTTTAACTTTGACCCCTTGGCAGCCAATTTTCGGCCAAAAATCGATTAAAAACGTTGCCCTATATCTGAATACACTTTATGTAAAATTTCAAATGTTTAGACCAAAAATTGGCTGTGTAATTTGGTAAAGATCGCAGAGGTAAATTTTTTTAAACTTTGACCCCAATTTTGACCCCTTAATATTTGCTTTGGGCTCAAATAAAATTAAAAGGTTTGATCCATGTCCAAGTAACCTACATCTAAAATTTCAAGTGTTTAGACCCAAAATTGGCGGAGGAGTTTGGTAGAGTTTTCAAAGGTCAAATCATTGAACTTTGACTCCTTGACAGCCAAATTTCTGGTCAAAAACTGATTAAAAAGATTTCCCCAAATCTCAATACCCCTTATGCCAAATTTCGCATCTTTAGACTGAAAATTGACAGAGTAGTTTCGTAGGGAAATGTACACACAGACAATTTCACTTCTATAAATATACTAGCCTGGATGTCTGGCGTTGGCCAGGTGTTTGTAGATGTGTGTTGAGAAAAAAATAAAAAAGTGGTAGGAGGCAGGCAGGTTCGAACCCGTCATGTGAAGGCAAAAAAGAAAGTGAAAGAAAATCTGACGTCTTACCGCTTCTCCATGACACGACGGAAGTCTAAAGCATTCAAATTTAACGTAGTGAAGATGACTTGCAGAAATGGCATTTCTTTTAAACGTCCCATGAAAGCAAATTAGACATGGTCGTTTTTAATAGGGGGGGCAGCTCCCCCAAAAAAGGGGCCACTCTGGCAGCATCCAAATAAATTGTAATTGTCTCAGTATGAAGGGTTTCCTCCACATTGACCAAGAACCAATTACAGAACAGATACTACCCGGCCCAAAGGCCAGGCAGTTGCATTCTAATGGGTTCGCTTTATTTATACGAAAAAGCCAAACAAACAGCCGAGACGACGGCACAGTGAGAATTTTGTTTAACTTGATCAAAGAAAAAAAAAAAAAAGATAAAGATGATGTCCATTTGCGAATCTGAGATATTAGGATCTGGGAACCATGCAAAAACTTCATACAGAATTTAACCGATGCGAGAAGCCTTTTGTGAATATACACAAATACTTACGCCCATTTTGCCTTTTATATATTAAATAGATAAATTATAATTTTATATATGAAATAGTCATGATTATATAAATATAAGCTATAATTTTATATATGAAACAGTCATGATTATATAATTATAAGTTATAATTTTACATATGAAATAGTCATGATTATATAAATATAAGCTATAATTTTATATATGAAATAGTCATGATTATATAAATATAAGCTATAATTTTATATATGAAATAGTCATCTATCTATATATATAAAAGCGAAAATGTATGTATGTATGTATGTATGTTTGTGTGTCTGCTAAAAACTTTTGACCGACGGAACAAAAATCCACAAACCCCATCCCGGACGACAAATATCGAAAAATTAGCCCAAAAGGACCATCAGAAGTGTGTCAACTGATCGATTTTCTGCAAGGGGGGGGTTCCCAAAAAAAAGTGACATTTTAATGTTAAACATTACATATTTTTAAATCGATTTATAACTGCCCAAAAAAATACGGGCGCCAACTCTTCTACATAAAGTATACACGGGGCCGTTTATTTTGGGTCAACTTGTATTTAAAACCCGCTGAGTCATGTCACGTGATCTTGACGTCAGCAAGCTCTAATGGCAGTCTGAATTTAAAAAAACATGTAATCAGTAAAAAAAAATTTAACCCTTACACAAGCTAAACTATGAACTTCTACGCTATGGCAACGTTACTAAAGTGCACATTCAAAATAGATATGATAGTTAAACGAAAAATAACAAGCCAAAAATGTGAAGTAAAAAAAAAAATATGCTTACAAAAAATATTAACGATCGAAGGGGCTTACGATCGCTTAGAACTATTTATATACCCGCTAGATAATAATATTTACGATTTGGGAAAGTGTGTCGCGTCTGGGTTTACTTACAGCGACTTTTACAAAATTATTGCTATTTTGGCTTCTCGCGTGTTGATTGGGCTTTTTCGTATAAAAAGCGACACTAATTCAAAGTTAACAAAGTTCTCGGCATCGCGCCGGTAAACGTCCAGAAGCAATCAGCGTTGATCAATCTCGTATATCAGACAGTTGCTATTCAATCTGGACAATTGGGAGCTGTTTTCCCCTCCCCAACATCTGTTGGGGGGGGAAAAAAAAACAGTCAAATTTGGGTAAACAAACCCAAACGCTGCGTGACTTCTATTTGATCTTCTTAATTAGGTCAAATGGAAGCAGCTGGGTTAACTTTTATTGCGCACGCCTCTTTTTATAGTTAAATAAATAAATTCAAACACGTCTCCGCTGAATGTCGCAGTGGCCCAATGGTTAACGTAGCACTTTTTTTTTTTTTTTCACACATTAATTTCCAACTCAAGGGTACGGGTTCCATCCTCATACTCACCTACCAAAACTTTTTTTATTATTATTTAACAACCCCCCCCTGCCTTCGGAGTTTTGATTTACCTTAAGACACCCGGGCATTGCCGGGTACCCCCCGCTAGTGATTATATAAATATAAGTTATAATTTTATATATTAAATAGTCATCTATATATATAAAAGCGAAAATGTATGTATGTATGTATGTATGTTTGTGTGTCTGCTAAAGAAATTTCGACAGACAAAACAAAAATTCACAAACTCAGTATCATATTGAAGCTCCATCCTTCGCATGAAAAATATCGATAAATTGGCCAAAAACGTTCATTTTTTCACCCCGAAATCGACAATTTTTGATGGCTGGGGGGAGGGGGGGTCAACAAAAACGGTCATCTCGTGACGACGAACGGTTCTACGCATGCGCCAGATGACGTCATGACCTGATTTACTTTAAATAGTTGAAAAACTGACTAAGTTTCATGTACGTCGTGTTAGCTCAGTTGATTAGCACGTTGGTTCGTTATCTAAACGTTTTGGATTCGAATCGTGGTGTGAGATGTCTTTTTTTTTTCGCGATTTTTAAAATTTAAATATTGAACCAGTGTTATTTAAGCCATTTTTCACATAACGTTCGTTTTTCTGTTTTTTTTTTAACTTCGCTTATCCACCCCTGACCACACACCCAAAAACACCCGGGTACCCACCGATTTTTTAAATTTTAATATCAAAACAGGCTTATTTAAGCCATTTTTCATCGTTCGTTTGCCTTATGTTATTTTTTTTGTGTTTTTTTTCGATGTTTTGATTAGCCCCCCCCCCCGCTTACGTTTTAACGTTGTTTTCTTTTTTTTACTTAACAAACAAACCTGGTCATTGACGTCGTCGTAACACTTGACGACTTCCGTGTGCGCACCTGTCAATTTTGTTCTTACTTAAATAAATTCAAACATCTTTCAGTAACTCATTCTAGCTGGCCGATTTTATTTACAAACTTTGCACTTTGGCTTTGGGTTCGATCCTACCAACTCCCCCCCCCCCGGTTTCTTTTTTATTTAACAGCACACACACCTCCAAACACCCGGGTAACGCCGGGTACCCCCGCCAGTGATTATATAAATATAAGTTATAATTTTATATATTAAATAGTGATGAGTATATAAACATAAGTTTAATGTGTAAAAAAAATAATTTTGCATTTTATGTCTTTAAATGTGCACTTAGTATTTGTGTATTATTTTGGCCTAAATGACAAACTTCTTGGCCAACCCCAAAGCAATAATACAATCAGATTCTAACATCAATAACTTGCTCAATTACCTGATTCAAAACAACAATTTCTGACGATTCCTGCACAACCTTTTCTTCGAATCACAGATTTTTCAAAAGACAGAAATGGAATTATCTTTGTTATCAGTTTTGTTTCCTCGTCCAGCAAATACATGCGCACCCGTCCAATCTGTGTAAGATTGCACAAAACAAGTGGCAAATGGTCCAGGTGTGCATTCTTTTTGTTATAATCCAGGTGTGTTATCGCCTGCACAATTTGGGCCACGTTCACATGTCCATCAAAAATGCTCTGGGCAACCAATTCAGCCGAGTTATCAAAACGCGTCATGTTGGACAGTGCCATGCACAACATATCAGCAAACTCAAAATCAGGATCGAGGATCTGTTTTAGTGTCGCGCTACCAAAATCTGAATGCTCAGGAATTTCAAGAAATCTTGTCACAACTTCTGCATCTTCGAGGAGATTGACCAATATTGCCAATGCCTTTTTGGCAGCAACTAAATCCGTGTCTTTGTAAATTGCCACTAGGTGTTTGAGGGTATCGACACCCGATACTTTCTGTCGATATACGTTGGAAGTTGAGTAGATATGCACAACATCTAAAGCCATTAATTTTACATCCAAACTTGATTCAGGTGAGAGTTTCGGAAGGACAACATTCTTCAGGTCTTCTGGTGTTATTTCATCCATGTTGAATTCGTGGAATCTAAAAGTAAAAGTCATTAATTATATTATTAATTTTTTAATGCAGAGAAAAGGAACAAGAATTAAAATTTCCTCAGTCGTGAAGGATTTCTCCCCCACTGACAGAACAAGAAATTGAAGTGCAGCATCTAAAGAACGGATACTACACTTTGATCTTGTCCCGAAGGCCAAGTCCCTATTTACAAGGTCTCCGCATGGGACAGAGTTAGACACCAGGGTCGTTTTTTTAACGTGGAGAAAAGGAACAAAAATTAAAATTGTCTCAGTCGTGAAGGATTTCTCCTCCACTGACAGAACAAGAAATTGAAGTGCAGCATCTAAAGAACGGATACTACACTTTGATCTTGTCCCGAAGGCCAAGTCCCTATTTACAAGGTCTCCGCATGGGACAGAGTTAGACACCAGGGTCGTTTTTTTAACGTGGAGAAAAGGAACAAAAATTAAAATTGTCTCAGTCGTGAAGGATTTCTCCTCCACTGACAGAACAAGAAATTGAAGTGCAGCATCTAAAGAACGGATACTACACTTTGATCTTGTCCCGAAGGCCAAGTCCCTATTTACAAGGTCTCCGCATGGGACAGAGTTAGACACCAGGGTCGTTTTTTTAACGTGGAGAAAAGGAACAAAAATAAAAATTGTCTCAGTCGTGAAGGATTTCTCCTCCACTGACAGAACAAGAAATTGAAGTGCAGCATCTAAAGAACGGATACTACACTTTGATCTTGTCCCGAAGGCCAAGTCCCTATTTACAAGGTCTCCGCATGGGACAGAGTTAGACACCAGGGTCGTTTTTTTAACGTGGAGAAAAGGAACAAAAATTAAAATTGTCTCAGTCGTGAAGGATTTCTCCTCCACTGACAGAACAAGAAATTGAAGTGCAGCATCTAAAGAACGGATACTACACTTTGATCTTGTCCCGAAGGCCAAGTCCCTATTTACAAGGTCTCCGCATGGGACAGAGTTAGACACCAGGGTCGTTTTTTTAACGTGGAGAAAAGGAACAAAAATTAAAATTGTCTCAGTCGTGAAGGATTTCTCCTCCACTGACAGAACAAGAAATTGAAGTGCAGCATCTAAAGAACGGATACTACACTTTGATCTTGTCCCGAAGGCCAAGTCCCTATTTACAAGGTCTCCGCATGGGACAGAGTTAGACACCAGGGTCGTTTTTTTAACGTGGAGAAAAGGAACAAAAATTAAAATTGTCTCAGTCGTGAAGGATTTCTCCTCCACTGACAGAACAAGAAATTGAAGTGCAGCATCTAAAGAACGGATACTACACTTTGATCTTGTCCCGAAGGCCAAGTCCCTATTTACAAGGTCTCCGCATGGGACAGAGTTAGACACCAGGGTCGTTTTTTTAACGTGGAGAAAAGGAACAAAAATTAAAATTGTCTCAGTCGTGAAGGATTTCTCCTCCACTAACAGAACAAGAAATTGAAGTGCAGCATCTAAAGAACGGATACTACACTTTGATCTTGTCCCGAAGGCCAAGTCCCTATTTACAAGGTCTCCCCACGGGACAGAGTTAGACACCAGGGTCGTTTTTTTAACGTGGAGAAAAGGAACAAAAATAAAAATTGTCTCAGTCGTGAAGGATTTCTCCTCCACTGACAGAACAAGAAATTGAAGTGCAGCATCTAAAGAACGGATACTACACTTTGATCTTGTCCCGAAGGCCAAGTCCCTATTTACAAGGTCTCCCCACGGGACAGAGTTAGACACCAGGGTCGTTTTTTTAACGTGGAGAAAAGGAACAAAAATTAAAATTGTCTCAGTCTTGAAGGATTTCTCCTCCACTGACAGAACAAGAAATTGAAGTGCAGCATCTAAAGAACGGATACTACACTTTGATCTTGTCCCGAAGGCCAAGTCCCTATTTACAAGGTCTCCGCATGGGACAGAGTTAGACACCAGGGTCGTTTTTTTAACGTGGAGAAAAGGAACAAAAATTAAAATTGTCTCAGTCGTGAAGGATTTCTCCTCCACTGACAGAACAAGAAATTGAAGTGCAGCATCTAAAGAACGGATACTACACTTTGATCTTGTCCCGAAGGCCAAGTCCCTATTTACAAGGTCTCCGCATGGGACAGAGTTAGACACCAGGGTCGTTTTTTTAACGTGGAGAAAAGGAACAAAAATTAAAATTGTCTCAGTCGTGAAGGATTTCTCCTCCACTAACAGAACAAGAAATTGAAGTGCAGCATCTAAAGAACGGATACTACACTTTGATCTTGTCCCGAAGGCCAAGTCCCTATTTACAAGGTCTCCCCACGGGACAGAGTTAGACACCAGGGTCGTTTTTTTAACGTGGAGAAAAGGAACAAAAATAAAAATTGTCTCAGTCGTGAAGGATTTCTCCTCCACTGACAGAACAAGAAATTGAAGTGCAGCATCTAAAGAACGGATACTACACTTTGATCTTGTCCCGAAGGCCAAGTCCCTATTTACAAGGTCTCCCCACGGGACAGAGTTAGACACCAGGGTCGTTTTTTTAACGTGGAGAAAAGGAACAAAAATTAAAATTGTCTCAGTCGTGAAGGATTTCTCCTCCACTGACAGAACAAGAAATTGAGGTGCAGCATCTAAAGAACGTATACTACACTTTGATCTTGTCCCGAAGGCCAAGTCCCTATTTACAAGGTCTCCCCACGGGACAGAGTTAGACACCAGGGTCGTTTTTTTAACGTGGAGAAAAGGAACAAAAATAAAAATTGTCTCAGTCGTGAAGGATTTCTCCTCCACTGACAGAACAAGAAATTGGGGTGCAGCATCTAAAGAACGTATACTACACTTTGATCTTGTCCCGAAGGCCAAGTCTTTGAGTTTCTGTTAAACATTAGGAAATAAAGGAACCATTTTTAGTTAAAATCTATTTCACATCACTCTTAAGAAAAACACGCTTGAAGTGTCGGCGATTTGGGACCATTCATCACTGGTCTGAGGGAGATAACTCCACTTTACTAAGAGATCCATACATTTTTCCATACGAGAATATAAGACGCTAAAACTGACGCAAAACATTTAGCATTACAAAATCACTAGTAACAAAAAAGGAGCCGGTATTTGGGCTTCACGATTTTTGTTATTAGTGTTTTTTGTAATGTTAAAACTTTTTGACTTTTAACGTTGGGGATCACATTTTAATTATAATGTTCGATTAAATTGATACCCCATTTTGTGGTCGTTCTTTCATATAAATGTTAAGTCATTAAATAAACCTTTTAAAAAAAATTTTCCTGCTAATATGAAAGTGAAGTTTGTTATTGATAATCCGCAGAAAAAATAAGAAAACATGAAAAAGAATTATTCTTCGATCGATGTCTTCATTCAGTCTCGAAAGACAAAGGATACCCCTGTAGGGGCAGTTGCGTGTGTAATTGTGAGGCAAGGCTCGCACAATCCCTAACCACACCTCTCCTGAATGGACACTGTTTGGGTCCAGTGGCAAGGAGAAAACCAGGACGACTGGAAACAATGCCGAGATAAGCGGAGAGCACATACAGCACCTGGAAGTCCCAAATGGTCACCCATTTAGTACTGACCAGGCTCAACGTTGCTTAACTTCGGTGATCCAGCGGGAATCGGTGTGTCAACATGATTATGCCGCATATTTTTACATCGGGGGGAAAGCTCGTTCAGGTCCGAGGGGGGAAAGCTCGTTCAGGTCCGAGGGGGGAAAGCTCGTTCAGGTCCGAGGGGGGAAAGCTCGTTCTGGTGCTCAGTTTCTAATGTAACGTTCTAGTAAATCGATCACCCATTTTAGAACCACTCAACGTTTTAGGCTCAATTTCGCAAATTTAACATTTTTTTTTTTTTTTAAAAAGCTTAGTACTTTTTTGAATTTCGCTTTCTCCGATTATTTTACATACATATTTCTGGTTATTTTGAAGTTTCGTCACCCTGCATTTACAAAGGATTTGCCTGGACGAATTTATTTTTTATTTTTTAAATATGCATTCTTGAAGTTGTGCCATCCGATAATAATTGCTAAAAACATTGAAAATAAAAGAAACACACAGAATAAATCATTCATAATGTAAACATTAGATATGGGCAATAAAGGCAAAAAAATGATAGGGGAACATAGTTTTGAAAGCCGAGTTATAATTTTTTTTTTTTTTGTAGTTTGAAAGATTAGAGACTAAAGTTAATTCCCAATAGGAAAAAAATATTTATACACGTGAAAAAAAAAAAAAAAAGTTATGAAAAATGTTTTCACGGCGAGCTAATTCAGCTGAATTTTGAAGTTAAATAAATTCATTGTAAAAATCATTTGAAAGATAAATATTAGGTTTATGAGTCTATTTCAAAGATAATTAGTAAAGTCCTAAGATACTGAATTAAATACATTAAAAAAAACGTCTTGTTTGTACAGAAAATAGCTTAATTAGCCCCCAAAAGCGAAAGCTTTTCACTTTGTTCAACAGAAAGAAAACAAAGTCCTCGTCACATGGATTACACGGAAACCCAAAATCTCAGACAGTCGAAATGACGTGAGGTAGTTAAAGGAAGGTAGGGAGGGGGTGCTGTTTTTCTTTTTTACTCCCAGCCGGAAAATAAATAAATAAAATAAAACATTGATTTTTTTTTTTTTTTTTTTTTTTTTTGTACGCGCAAGAATACGCATTTTTTTTTTTTTTTTTTTAGTCCAAAGAAATGGTTGAAACGAGTGGGGATTGTTTAATTCTCTCGCAATGCAAGAATTTAGACACCAGGGTCAGAAAGTGCGGCGAACCTGAACCCCCCCCCCTCCCACCACCACCACTAGGTGTGTCAGAAATTTCGTGAAAATAGTGAATAATTCCACCCCATCTTTCCAAGCTTATAACTCCTCGAAAAATGTAATTCAAGCCCTATTTTTTTTTTTTTTTTTTTTTTAATTAAAGGAGCAAGGACCAAGATTTCATTTTAAAAAAAAAATTAAAAAAAATTGTGTTTTTTTTTAAAAAAAAGGTTTTAAACTTCGGACTTTACAGGTAAATTTCTAAAAAACAGGTTTTTTTTTTGTTTTAAATTTGAATATATTATTTATTGACCTTTTCTCTTCAATTTGTGATATATAAGACTTTGGTACATAAATTAATTATTTACTTTTTAATAGATATTTCAAAATGGGAGGCGTGAATTATTCGATCCCCTGTCTTTCCAAGCTTATAACTACTCGAAAAATGTAATTCAAGCCCTAATTTTATTTTTCAATTAAAGGAGCAAGGACTAAGGTTCCATTAAAAAAAAAAAAGAGAGAGAAAACAAATAACGTGGTTTTAAAAAGAAGGTTTTAAACTTCAAACTTTACAGGTAAAATTCTAAAAAACACTACGTTTTTTTTTGTTTTAAATTTGAATATATTATTTATTGACCTTTTCTCTTCAATTTGTGAGTAAATTAATTATTACTTTTCGGTGAGTAAATTAATTATTTACTTTTAAATAGAAACTTGAAAATGGGGGGGAGGCGTGAATTTAAAAAAAACGTTTGTCTAAAATATTATATTCGGTTTATTGGAAAGAACATAAAATTTCACATTGACCCTGAAAATACCGTAAAAATAGAATCAAATTTTGATTGATTTTTAAAGTTTAAAAATTGAAAAATATTGAGTTCGGAAAATGCATTACTGTTTTAAAAAAAATATTTCTATTACTTTTAAAACAACTTTATTAGTTTATTTTGGAAGTATAATCCATAAAGAAAATAAATAATCCACTTTTAACAGAGAAATTACGAGATTTTTATATTTTATTCGCAGTTTCGTGTTAGGGGTGTCAAAAATTCCTACAAAAATTCTGATACACCTACACCACCACTAAGGACGACTTTCGGAATAAACACCCCCAACTTCCCCATGTTAAAAACGGCTTTCAGTTTTTTGCAATTTTTTCAGTAGATTATTATTGATTGAACACTTATAGGGTGGGGGGGCCGATTATTCTCGTTCAGGTCCGCCCAAAGGAAGATTGAGAAGCCAGCGCCCCCGAGGAGGGGCACTCTGACCTGCAAAAAAGTATCTGGCAGCCTTGTCGGCATTGCCTGGAGACGGCGCCTCAGGTACAAAACACCCTCCCCATGTTAAGAATGGCTTTTCAAATAATAACGTTATTATTTCAGCACGGATCACTCTCTGCATGAGTACCAACTTATATTAAAGTTGCACTGTGTTACATACAGAACGGATAATTCTGTAGCGTGCTTTGCCAAAGCACGCTACAGAATTATCCGCACTGCTTTGGATGTACCTACAGGCACAAGCACAGCATATGTGAACATAACATGTTTTGAAGATTATACGCGTAAATAGATTGTAATTCGAAATGGTTCCTCGTTTACGAATATTTTACAAAAATAACAAAATAAAACAATATTTATCGCATGTACATATTTATCTCCAGGCCATTAAACTGCAATTTTATCAAAAGGTGTTTGTTGGAAAAAACCAAAGATGAATAACCACGTGGAACGAGGGTGTTTTTTTTTTTTTTTTTTTTTTTTTTCAAACTAAAGAAATGGTCGAAACGAAACAATATAGATTCGGTTTTAAGTCAAAAATCGAAATGTTGTACTTACCATAAAATCGTTATTAAAACAAAATCTGTTAAAATGCGTTCACGGTTTTAACATACGCTAAGGACAACAACTTTTTCCTTAACTCAAAATAAAAATACCGGTGTCAACTAAAATTTAGTCTCCTGATTAAAATTACACCGACCTTATAATTCGTTACACATTTATTATATACAAAAAAAAATAATAATAAATTTAAAATATGTGAATTCAATAAAAATTAATTTGGGACTAAAGTTTTGCAATCGGTCGCGTATATATTTTCTTTGGGTTTAAAATGAAATAAGTGGATATTTCGTTAAATTACAAATACAAAATTTAAAAAACAAAGGGGAGATAACTATAACTGTTTACAGCCAGGACACAAGTGAAGGGAAGGTACTCTCGTTGTATTAATAGTTAATACGAATGAGTAGCGCCCCTTAACACTTCATAATTTGTCAAGAAAAAATGCTTATAATTGTCTGCATATAATCGCCTTTTTAACACAAAACTCCGTCTTTCAGAAAATCTTTAGTAGCATAAAACTGGGGTTTTTTTTCGGAAATAAATATAGGAGCATATACTTTGCACAAAATTACTGATACAGTCAAAAATGAAATGCATTGTTTAAAAGAAATTCATCATAGATATGTACAAGATAACAGTTTACTTTTAATTACAATGAAAGTTTGACAGAATATTCTCAATACTTAGTTATATATATATATATATATATATATATATATATATATATATATATATATATATATATATATATATATATATATATATATATATATATAATATCCATGAATTTATTGATTGTTTATATATATATATATACACACACAGACACATATATATATATATATATATATATATATATATATATATATATATATCTGTGTATATATATATATATATATATATATATATATATAACTACTTCATTTTTCATTTATTCACATAAATATACGAAAGTATAAATTTATGCGTAAACTTTAAGTATTTACTTCAACATTGCCCAATAGTTAGTAAGTTATAATTATATTTTATAACTTACCATATATATATATATATATATATATATATATATATATATATATATATATATATAAGTAGGTTGTAATTTGCTTGAAGCATTGTTGAAGAAAATTATAAGGTGAAATTAAAGCCAAGAACAATGCGAGATTTTTTTTTATATATAGAGTAAAATTATTTCAACTCTAAACAACAGTAGTTTTTTTTTCTGTTGTATCCGATGGTGTTATAAATCTCAATATATTTCGGACTTATTAGTCCTTTTTCAAGAGAAGACAGCGGAAGAGTGTTCCTCATGAGTGCAAACTCTGTCTGGCCGAGACTGAGGGATATAAGTAGGTTGTCGTTTGCTTGAAGCATTGTTGAAGAAAATTATAAGGAGAAATTAAAGCCAAGAACAATGCGAGATTTTTTTTTTATATAGAGTAAAATTATTTCAACTCTAAACAACAGTAGGTTTTTTTTCTGTTGTATCCGATGGTGTTATAAATCTCAATATATTTCGGACTTATTAGTCCTTTTTCAAAATAATTTTTTTTTGAAATTTTGAAATAATTTTACTCTATATAAAAAAAAAATCTCGCATTGTTCTTGGCTTTAATTTCACCTTATAATTTTCTTCAACAATGCTTCAAGCAAACGACAACCTACTTATATCCCTCAGTCTCGGCCAGACAGAGTTTGCACTCATGAGGAACACTCTTCCGCTGTCTTCTCTTGAAAAAGGACTAATAAGTCCGAAATATATTGAGATTTATAACACCATCGGATACAACAGAAAAAAAAACTACTGTTGTTTAGAGTTGAAATAATTTTACTCTATATAAAAAAAAAATCTCGCATTGTTCTTGGCTTTAATTTCACCTTATAATTTTCTTCAACAATGCTTCAAGCAAACGACAACCTACTTATATCCCTCAGTCTCGGCCAGACAGAGTTTGCACTCATGAAGAACACTCTTCCGCTGTCTTCTCTTGAAAAAAGACTAATAAGTCCGAAATATATTGAGATTTATAACACCATCGGATACAACAGAAAAAAAAAACTACTGTTGTTTAGAGTTGAAATAATTTTACTCTATATAAAAAAAAAAAAATCTCTCATTGTTCTTGGCTTTAATTTCACCTTATAATTTTCTTCAACAATGCTTCAAGCAAACGACAACCTACTTATATCCCTCAGTCTCGGCCAGACAGAGTTTGCACTCATGAAGAACACTCTTCCGCTGTCTTCTCTTGAAAAAGGACTAATAAGTCCGAAATATATTGAGATTTATAACACCATCGGATACAACAGAAAAAAAAACTACTGTTGTTTAGAGTTGAAATAAGTTTACTCTATATAAAAAAAAAATCTCTCATTGTTCTTGGCTTTAATTTCACCTTATAATATATATATATATATATATATATATATATATATATATATATATATATATATATATATATATATTAGACATTAAGAGGAGATTATAGATAGATATATAAATACCCCCGTTCACATACACCTTTCACGATGAAGCTAGAACCCAGAATTAGATAGAATCGGGCAATTGCATCGACAACGCCAGACCCAACGTGGGTCTCGATGTACTGCATCTCATCAGTTACGTGCTCCGACATAGGCGCGAACCCAGTGTGCAATACTGACGACCTAACCATATGGGCCACGGTGCAATCTATTGGCTATGTCTCGATTTTTTAATTTTTATATTTTATCCAGTTCTTCAATGTGACAAGCAACGCGTCCTATACAACTAAGATAGTTGTGCGACGACCTGGGTTCGCGCATATATATATATATATATATATATATATATATATATATATATATATATATATATATATATAAAGTGAAATTGTCTGTCTATGTACATTTCCCTACCAAATTACTCTGTCAAAATTTCAGTCTACAGACTCGAGATTTGACATAAGGAGTATTGAGATTTGGGAAAATCTTTTTAATCGGTTTTAGGCTAGAAATTTGGCTGTCAAGGGTTCAAAGTTCAACGATTTGGCCTTGAAAACTCTACTAAACACCTCTGCCAATTTTGGGTCTAAACACTTGAAATTTTGAATGTAGATTCTTTGGACATGTACATGTTCAGAGAATATCTGCTTCATTACTGAGATAATCATACTGCTTGTAGTCAGCTCAGTCATTTTCCGTATAATTGGAATTTGCTGTAGTAATCAACAATTCTTAGGTATTCCTGCAGTGGAGCAAATCAGTGCTGACAACTTCCCATGCTCTGCTAGGAATGTCATGTGGCTGTCACGTTTGATTTGGTTGTGCTGGAAGATTTTCCTAACATATTGAACATTTCTCGATAATGTTCTCAATATCAGCATTAATCTACTTCCAGTTTCCAACATCTTTGGCGTGAAGGCGTGTTTTTTTTCAACATCTTGATCGCTGTAATGCAGTTGGTCCAGAACTAATAATTCTTGAATTCTTTAAATTTACGCCCATACGGATATACAAGTTCTTGATGAGCCGTTCCCCTTAATAATCCAATTTACCAAATTTACACTTCTAACGATTACTATGATATTGTTCCTTTGACTACTGTACACTCTTTAACCCTTATCCTCGAGTGGCCTCTGGGCCTTGATAA
The DNA here is from genome assembly GCF_053919585.1 of Euprymna scolopes. Taxonomy (NCBI): domain Eukaryota; kingdom Metazoa; phylum Mollusca; class Cephalopoda; order Sepiida; family Sepiolidae; genus Euprymna; species Euprymna scolopes. The sequence continues at coordinate 156,838,683 of NC_136482.1, read as the reverse complement.
GTGGTGATTCCTTTGTAAAAGAAAGAAACAACAACTCTTAATGATGATACCATCATTGGCAGATAGTTCATCTCTTCATGGCTAGTATGACCGTATTTCCTGTGGTAGCTCCTTAATTGAGTCTGGCCATCCTCTTGTTATGATTCATTGCAGTTGGTCAAGTATTGGCTCAGCCTTAGTTTCATTTCTTATCCTATTCATGTGATTACTCCTGGATCTCACCAAATCAACTCGAACATCTCAGTCGATCGTATTAGTGTTTTCGGTGCTGGACAGACGGCTTAATGTATCAGCCAGAATCATTTGCTGTCCTGATATGTATTCTATCTGTATATCTCATGTCCCTGCAGCTTTGTTACCATTCGTTGTAGTCTAAGATGTGCACTGGTCAGTTGCTTTTGTTGTATCATGACGAGTGGCTCATGGTCAGTGAGTACTTTAAATTTACGCTCATACAGATATACATCGAAATCTTTGGACATCAAATACAATAGCAAGAAGTTCCCATTCTATGCACGCATACAACTTCCCTGTCTTTGTTAGAAATTTTGATGCAAACGCAAAGTTTTTTTTGTTTTATTTTGTTCTGTATTAATGCAGCTGCGTGTCCTTTCAAACTTGCATCGATCTGTAATATTGGTATTTCACTCATGTTAGAGTATGTAAATGAAGAGTCTGTTAGAGAATGGATATATATATATATATATATATATATATATATATATATATATAGAGAGAGAGAGAGAGAGAGAGAGAGAGAGAGGAGGGAGATGTGTGAGTTATAGTGTAGACACGTTGACCGGAAGTCAAGATCAGCTGATTTGATTGCGTGTGAGTCATGTGATCAGGTTGCCTGAATCGAGGAGATTTGGTTGGAACTTGGAAGAGAGCGGACGGTTTCGCTGTTGTCTCCTCCCCTTCGCTGGGGGAGGGGACGAACGCTGATGTGGTAGAAATAAGACATAGAAAAAGAAACAACACAGGCCAAATTCACTTTCCAGTCTTCTGCGAACAAACTGGAAGGTGAATAAAAAAAACTATAGAACCAATTTCTTGTCTTGGAGTGAAATAAATCTTCGTCTCCAAAAACCGGTATCAAGCCTCCCTCCCAGACGAGAATTTCCAGATGGACCAACGAAATGGCAGAAGGTATGTTGAAGATACATGACATGTCACACACATATTCACACTTAACAGCATATGAACATATGTAATAGAAAGACCACTAGACGATCACACACATAACAACATTAACTCTGATAATATAATCAAGCACTCAATCCTTTATAAATAGACAATACAACAAACGCTCATTTTATGATACGACAACGTAACAAGTCTTTTTTATTCCATTTTCACCCCAAACAAGGCACAGTGCCACTTTGATGTAGGAGCTACTATCGAGGACATGTTACAGGAATACTGTGTAGGGAGATGAGCAGCAAGATGTCTGTTCCCATTATACTTGAACTCCTGCATGTCAGTACAGTTGAGAAAGCAAAATCCCTGAAGAGAGTTCCAAAGTCTAGCAGTTCTGGGGGAAGAAACTTTTTAAGTAGAAGGCTTTCTTACATCTAGCGATCTCTACTGTGTAAGGGTGGTATCTTGCTGCATGTCGGGTATGTCGGGGGCATTTACGTCGAGGGGGTACAAGTGCTTGTAGTTCGTCGCAGCATTCACCACTGAGAAACTCAAAATATTCTTTGTGGTTTCTTTCCACGAAAAAATTCATCTTTCTTCAACAGACAGTGCAATGAAGGGTAATTAGTTTAAGCTGTTCTGGAGATAGTAGTCCTAGAACTGCTGGCCCTTGTACATCTACAATGTAGAAAGTGTTGTTACGCCAATCTGAATTGTTATATTTACATGATATTTTAATGCTTCCAGTTCCGTTATATGCTGCCAGGTTCTTATCACTTGTTTGTTTGTTTTTATGTCCTACGAAATGAAGAGATTGGTAATGTGTTGGTATCAATTTTTACTTTCAACCTATGAACTCCACTTCTGTTTATGTTCACATATACAAAATCTCCATTTCTCTGAGTAATAATGAATATCTTAATGCTGTCAAATGTTAAGCTTTCGACTTTTTTCCTCTAGTGCTTGAGTATTACATATTGTATCAGTTCACATGTGTTGTCTTTTCTCGTGTTAATTTCTCCTATATTGTGGTTGATTGTTGTGGTATATGTATTTAGGTCTCTCTGTTTTATGATCTACACCTTTTTTTTAATTTGTTGTTTGATAGGCAAACTACTGCCCAGTGGTTGACTTTTCCACAGGCATCACATTTTGATCCGAATGCTAGACAAGCTTTATGGCGAAAAGCATTGCTTTTACCACAATTGAGGCAATCGCTTGATTTTTTTAGAACGTATGTGTGTGTTCTTATTGCTTGTATGTTATTGTCTTAATCCTCAGTATCATTCAGCATGACCCTAAGTTGTTCTAAATGGGTGTTAGAATCTTCATACATTTTACCAATGTTAAGAGTTTCTTCCAGAGTTAAGGTGTTATCTTTTCTTAATAACTCTTTCTTGAAATCTGTAATTGGTGTTCTGGTTACAATAGGTTCTATTATTCTTTGTTGTTGCTCTGATTATGTCAACACACATTTCTGCGTTAGCTGCCTACATCTGTTGACAAAATCGTATAATGACTCGTCAGATTTCTGTTTATATGACATTAATTTTAGACAATTTACTCTAAAATTCTCTGTAGATTTGAGGTGTTCAATGACCTTATTAAAAATAATTTGAAGAGCGCATCTTTCTTTCGCCATTAGCGTCCACATATCAAATATTTTAGTCCTTCGTTACTAATTTCTAATAAAATATAATTTGCTTGTTGTTTTGTTTTTATTTTATTAATTATAAAATAAAATTCCAAACTTTGTTTAAATAAATTAAACGTTTCTACAAGATTTGTGGCATTCCACTTAAATGATGGAATATAGTTTTTATAAGCTATGGCAAATGCTGACACAAACATACTGTAGCAGTATTCTAAGGAATAAATGCCCCCCTCTGAGTTCTTCGGCCACAGGCTGACCTAACGCACTGATTTATTTGCTCCCTAAAATATCTTGAGTCAGGACTGGGCCTTCAGCCAAGCGACACCTCTTCTCTCGTCCCCTGTCTACTGGACATCTTACTTTAGCATGGACGGCCTCTACTGGAGACAACTGCTGTTAGCTGAGGACGACACGGTACTGACCGACGGACGGCGACCTCAAAAAGAACTTTCTGTTCCTTTTTCTTTTTCGCAATCTTACCTGCCATTTCCTGCTACCAATAAATATTTTAAGTTTTTATTGTTAAAAAGAAGTTTGTTGTTCTTTTGTACTGTGTTCTTTAAATATATTTTATTAGAAAGTTAAAACAATTATCCTAAAAGGCATTAATACGGCATCGACGAAGAACAAATACATCACATATTTGCGAATTAAAAAATAAAATTTGAATAACCTTGATAGTCAGTTATTGTTGGTATTAATCTATGAAAGACACATTTTTATGTTTATTCTGTTATTCTCTGTGCGGATTTTGTTGTTGTGGTTCTATTTTTATTTTTCCACACGGAGACTCGTTTTTGTCTTTTTTTTTTCTTTTTTTTTTTGTTGTGTTTATTTTAAGAAAATCTTATGATGTTCAATATTTTTTATTTTTATTCTTTGAATCTCATGCTGCCACCATGTAATGAAAAAGTGGGTTAATTATGACGAAGCCATTGTTGTTATATTAATGATTTATTAACATATATACACAAGGTAAGGTCCGGCACGTTGGTAAGGCATGCTGCTAAAATTGAAAACCGTAATGACTGTTCTGTGTGTTCCTGTGCCAATGGACTACAATCCTAGCACACAGGAAAGTAGTTATATGATATCACTACACTAACCTTCCTGAAAACATATATACATGTGTATATATACGCACATACATACAAACACACATACACACACAATATATATATATATATATATAACTACTTAATTTACTCACATAAAATTAATATACGAAAATATAGATTTATGCGTAAACTTTAAGTATTTACTTCAAAAGTGCTCAATACGTAGATAGAGCTAGTTAGTAAGTTATAAAATGTATATGGCGATTAAGCTACACTGAAATTCCGTGTTTCATCCACTCTAGGAACCATGAAGCGATCAGCACCATATAGTTGAGACAACTGTTCTTATTTGTGAAACCATTAAAACAACCCTTTATATTTTTATAATATAAATTTATTACAGTTGTCTTAAGCCTGAAGAGTCCTAGAGTGGATGAAACGCGGAATATTCAGTGTAGCTTAATCGCCATATACATTTTATAACTTACTATATATATATATATATATATATATATATATATATATATATATATATATATATATATATATATATATATATATATATTTCTAAGCAAAATAATTCTATTTTTCTGAATAGTATATGCACGAAAATATTGTACATTGACATAATAATAATGATTGTTTCTATGTAACGTGCTGAAAGAATTGTTTGGTAAGAAAAATAAGTATTTGGAGCTATACTGTTATTATTTTATATATGCTCTATTGTTACATTCAACTTACATTGAGCTTCAAAATAAAAAGGCTTAGTATACACAGAGGGTGAAATATAATTGAAAGGGCATATTTTATCGAAAAAAACTAGCCGCTCTAAAGAGCTGTGATACAGAGAAACACTCTGTCTGTGGATGACTATATATAGAGGGCACTATATAGAGAGAAACTGAGATCGGTTTCTTTTTCCGAATGTAATCCTGGATCTGAATTAACCGGTCAAATCTCCTGTTTGTTTATAATTTCTTCACCGCCCCCCCCCAATATATATATATATATATATATATATATATATATATATATATATATATATATATACATACTAGCAGGCCGCAAGGCATTGCCCGGTCGTAAAATACGCTTAAATATGATATTTCGATTAATGCAGATTTAGTATTTATTATTATCCTAGCCGGGTGCCCGGCGTCACCCGATTGTTTGGAGATGTGTGTTGAGCAAAAACAAATAAATAAAGTTGTAGTATGCAGGCAGGCTCGAACCCGTTACGAGAAGGCGGAAAAGAAAGTGAAGGTTGTGTACGGGTGTTGGTTAAGCAAAAAAAAAAAATAAATAAATAAATAAATAAATATAAAGGAAAATTGCGAGCGCAAAAAAAATGTGGTAGCAGGCAGGCAAGCAGGCTGTAACCCGTACTGCGAAAGTGGAGAACAACGTGGAAAAATAACGTGGCATGTTTGCTGCTGCGTCCATCGCTAAACCGGAAGTGACGTTGTTTAAATTAAGGCTAGTCAATCGAAAAGAATGGATGATTTTCGAAAATATCGGTGAAAAAAGCGACCCCCTCCCTGTAGAAAAGTGCCCAGTTGAGGGTGAAGGAATTAATGTTTTTAGCCAATTTTTTGATATTTGTCGTCGAAAGGGCCAAGCTTCAAAACAATAATGATCTCGTGAAAATCTGTTCCGTCTGTCGAAAGTTTTAGGCAGACATACATACATACATACATACATACATACATACATACATGTAAACAGACAGGTGAGATTTATATTATAGAAGATTACATTGGACCCAATATATAGTAATGATTTAAAAAGTTTCTAAATGTTGATTTTTTATGATGATTAAATTCTGTATATAAAGTTTCCTCCCGGGAAATCAGAAAAGACAGTTAATTTCCTTAGATCTAAACCTAAGCCAAGTAACTGGCTTCCTCTATTTGTGGCGTAACAGTATCTGCACTCGATCATAAACATTGTCGTTAGAGGTTCAAACCCCACAATAGTTAGCGGCGCTGATGAGCCGTGGTATGGCCTAATATATGGATGTAGATGACTGTTTTATAAATAAAATAAATGTAATATATAAAAGGCTATATGTCTGTCTGTCTGTTTGTCTGTATCCATATTTTCAAACTCTATCTCTCCGGAAACTAAAAGTCGCAGAGCAGCGCTAGGGGCTTCAAATAATTGGATTTTTACGGGCCGTCCTTTTATGGAT
>NC_136482.1:156815137-156827637 GCF_053919585.1 Euprymna scolopes | reverse complement strand
CATCATAAACCATAACTGTGCGCACGTCGCTCTTATTCGTGGCAATCCAGCGATGCATTTTGAGGGTGCTAGTAATTGTCCTGTTTTCATAACTTGGATAAGTAGAGAGCATGAGTTGTACAGCGGCGCATCTCCGATCACGCTTGTTGAACATTGTGTCACTTTGCTAAACTGTATACATCGATATACATACGCATGCATGCATACATATATGCGTGTGCATACATGCATGCACACACATGCACACATGCGCGTGCACACATATACATATGCACATATATTTGCATATATTTATTTTATTTTAATAATAGATTTTGTATATTTTATTACATTTTTATTTATCTATATGTATATATGCATATATAAATTTTCTCTGTGTTTCATCTTTCTTATTAATTTATTATTATATTAACATTGATTAGTGTTCAAAGGCGTAATAGAATTATTTGTTTGCTATTATAAGTAGGGGGTGCATGTTTGTAGTGTTGTAGGTGTTCCTGTGTTTCTATAAGGTAGTTGCAGTTTAGTTTCGTCAGGTTATTTATTTTGGGTTTATGTTTTTTATGAGTAGTGATTATTTAAGTTTCAGATTACTTTAGTTTCTTTCTGTGGCTAGTATTTTTGCTTGTATGTATTTGTTGGGGTTGTGATTGTTAGGCAGGTGTTTATGGAATGAGGACGCCTTGGTTGTAATTTGTTTCTTTATGCGTATGTGCAATAGTCTAACTGTGCTGCCGATGTAGAACTCCTCGCATATCGTACATTGTATCTGATATACTGAATACGTGGGTTTACATAATTCTATATTATTGATGGTGAAATATAGAGTGCAGGAATTGTTGTTGGTTAGTTTTCTAGTTTTTGATAAATGTTGTGTCAGTGTCCGAAGTGTATTAGTTGGATGTCTAATTTTTTCCCTGTAAATGGCTTTGTAGCTGGCTGATGTTATTTTGTAATTGAAATGCGGTAGTTTTAAAAAGCAGATGTTGGAGAATGTGTATTGTCGTTTTCTAGGTTTTTTGAGCTGGTATTTTGCGTGCGCAAGGTACCCGTTCTCTTTGAATGTTGGCTGAAAACGCCTAATAGAGGTAGCATTTTCTATGTCACGAGTTCATTTGCTAAGGATGCAGTCATCCTCATTCATAACATATCCTATTTTAGATTTAGTGGGGAGAGCAAATTTGTAATTTATGAAGATGTCCCTGCAGGCATTATTCCTATAGAATTTTGTATGTATCTGTCCTGTTTCGGTAATGTTAAGGGTGAAGTATAGAAGTGGAAAGGATCCAGCTGTATCGAGATGTTCGATGGTGAACTTTATACACGGGTCAGCATTTTTTTAAGGTTATGAGGATCTTATTGGCTTTTTCTCGAGACGATGTGGAAATAAGGATATCATCCACATATATTGTGAAGACTATGCTGGAGTGACAGTTTTGTAAGGCACATCGTTCCAGCCTGTTTATATATGTAATAGACAGTATGCCACAGTAGCTGGATTCCATTGGTAAACCTGATGTATGCATGTATGTGTATGTATGTGAATGTATGTATGTATGTATACGTATGTGTGTACGCATATACATATTGATGAATACACTTTAGCAGGGGAACTAGTAGAGTTACATCCCTGAAAGCATTCTCATTATCCAAGACGTATACAAACATCGCACTAATACAGTAGTCACTAACACTCCTAAGCATAACACGCAACAATTAATCATTTAAATACCTTAAAAGGATATAATAATTCCTAACAATACTTAATATTCGTCACATCTCGTGTCCTGGCAATTGATTTGACAGCCCGACCGCGACACTTACTTCTGGAAATAAATAAATAAATAAAAAATAAAGCAGTTAAAGAAAAGCATCGTCGTTGCAGACGTTTCTTTTCCCTCTCTCTCTCTCTCTCTCTCTCTCTCTCTCTCTCTCTCTCTCTCTCTCTCTCTCTCTCTCTCTTGAGGAAGAGATTATATTCGCGAAAATTAGAGACATCAACAATACCATCTTGTACAACACATTATGCTGGTAAATAAGCATAATATAATTGAAAATAATTGAAATGTTATTCTAATATTATCATTAGTCTTATATACTAATTTGTGTCCACCGTGTTTACTACGAACTGCATTTGTAACACTATGCGCCGGTCAATGGCGTGACCAATCCAAATGTTACGTAAATGTCCTGGAAACGATATCGTGCTTCTGATCTGATGACATGCGAATTGTGGACCGGAGCGTTGTCTTGCAGGAAGAGAATACCTTTGCTGATCTTGACCCGCCTCTTGATTTTGATAGCTTAATTTCCTCAAAAGTGAAGCATAATAGGCTCCTGTAATTGTGGTACCCTTTGCCAGGAAATCTGTCATCACTACTCCGTTCTCGTCCCAGAAGATTGTGAGCATGACCTTGCCAGCGGAGGGCTGGACCCTTGTCTTCTTTGGAGGTGGTGAGTCCAAGTGCTTCCACTGCATTGACTGGGCTTTGGTCTCTGGATCATAGTGATGGGCCCAGGATTCATCCTGTGTAATCAGTCTTTTGAAAAACTTTGACTCATCTTCTTGGCACATCTCCAAATTCATCCTCGAGCACTCGACGCATTTTTGCTTCTGGAATGGTGTAAGCAACCTGGGAATCCATCTGGCAGACACCTTATGAATATGCAAATGGTTATGAATGATAGTTTCCACAGACCCTGTACTAATCTTGAAATCTTGAGCTATTTGTTACGTAAATGTCCTGGAAACGATACCAGACTGACACAATGGGCGAGTCAATAGGATTTGTCGGTTAGACGTCTTTTGTCAGAGCGAGGAGTAACGGCATACCTTAGGATTTTGGGTGTGGCTGGCTCCTTTCTTCCCTCAGGATTACGTCTTCATCCTGGTGGTTTCTTTAGTTTAATCTTCTTGATGCTGACACGTCTCCACATTTAAGGCAAACGCAATTGTAATATAGACATGTGAAATCTTAACTATTCTATTTCATCCATAAATATATTCCAATGTTTTACAATTTAACAATAAAAATAAATAACAACCAATAATTAAACTTTTAAATTATCAAACTTAACTACTTAGCTACTCCTTAACTAGTGCTAAATGAGATAGGGGTGCCTCCCATCTGTTTTACAGAGAGACAAAATATGCGTCCTCACCCCATGGCTGCCAGAATGGGAAGAGGTTGCGAGAATCGAAAGTGCATTGTGGTTCCCTTTTTCTTGTGTATCGCTCTGCGCGAGACCAAATCACCTCCCAGCCATGGCGGGGTGGTGGAGGACCACGACGACCAGTGGTGCTAGCAAAAATAATACCACCCATTGACATAGTTATTTATAAAAATATATATATAATCAAGGATTTTTGTAATATTTTACAAACGTAAAATGTTTGCCAATTATTTTTTTAATATAAAACGTCTTACAACTGTTAATGATTAATTAAATAGGAAACGTCTTTGGTGAAATCCGTTGGTAAAAAAATTAAATTATTTAAATTATTTGTCAAATATTTAAAATAAAAATGTTATTAATATTGTCCGTGTCTTTAAAAAAGGTACAAAGTTTTAATGCATATTAAGTCAGAATGGAATGGTTTGAAGGCGATATCAATGCGGTTTGTAGGAAACACAATGGACACAAGTTGACATATAAAAGAATAATGACATTATTAGAAGGAATTTTCAATAATTTTCAATTATATTACAGTTATTTACTATCATAATGTGTCGTACAAGATGGTAGGTGTTGATGTCCCTAATTTTCGAGAGTAGAATCTCTTCTTCAAGGAAGAAAATGAAAAGAAACGCATACAACTGTTCGTTGAGGCTTTACACAACTCCTTTCACATTACGCACAATGTTACAAGCAAACTACAACAACACTAAAAGATTATAATGAAGTTTATAATGTTGCTATGGTGAGTCGAGACAAGAGGAAATGTATTAGTTCCCTGTGCTTCAATATAATATATATACAAAACATATTGGAAATATTTGTGGTTTGGATTATTGTTAGTAGTTTCTCGTCGCTGAGCCCACATTAGACCGTGTCAATCATGTGATTTGATACTGCGTCATGTTTAAAACACAAAAACACGGGGTTGACTATTAGCAATAGACAATTGTTACATTGCCTTCTGTTAGATGTTTAATCTAATATATAAACGGTTATATGACTGTCTGTCTGTCTATAGGTCTGTCTGTCGGCTTGTCTGTTTGTCGCTATATTTTCAAACTCTATCTCCTCCGAAACTAAATGTTGCAGAGCGGCGCTAGGGGCCTCAAATGATTGGATTTTTTTACGGGCCGTTCTTTTATGAGTCTTTAGCTGGTTAAAATTGTTTTTACGGGGGGGGGTCAAAAATGGGTCAAAATTGAAAAAATCGTTAAACATTTTGTACATTCATCTTAGTTTATTTTTACTTTTTGATTTTTCATCACTTTATATGCGTGTCATGTTAGTACAGTGGTAACGTCACCAGCTTTGAATACTTCGGTTTCGATTCTAGCTGATGGCACTTAAATACTTTTTTTACTTTTGAAATCACGATTCTATAATGATATATATGAAATCTGGACAAATTAAAATAACATATTTAAGCGTATTTTACGCCCGGGCAATACCGGGCGCCTTCCATCCAGCTAGTAAATGAAAAATGGAAAAGCATGTTATGCAAAAAGCAATAAAAGGTATATAAGTGCAACTGTTGTATCTTATATATTTACAGTGCTACATTTTTTTTTTATATTAAAGTACTTTTATGACCAGAATGGACCGTAGTCTTACAACATCCTCAAAAAATAGAAGGGTTCATGGGTTAGGTTAAATATCACCCATTTTTGTTTTGTCAAGAAAAACTGTTATACGCAATACAGATGATTTTCAGCATCGATATTGACAGGATCAAACATCTGTTTTAGATAACGGCTGTAAATTATTTTGACAAGTGAAAATTGTGTGGTTTAAAAATATAAGTGCATTAATTTGTAAATGAATGAATTAGTTACGTTAAGAAAAACGATTTCGGAAGAAGTGCGAGTCACGTGTTTGTCAGCAAAGGGGGCATGCTGAATTTAAGAAGTCGTGAGAATGCTGTCAATTATTTTACGTTTTAACTTAGAAGCTATTTCAGCAGGAAAATAGTTTTAAATAAAGATTCGAGAGTCGGATTTTTTTTAAATTGTTATCGTGGCGTTATGAAGAAGTTTGAATAATTTTTGGAGTCGGACTTTTGAAAATTGTAATCGTCGGGTTATGGAGAAGATTACATTAATATTCGAGTCGGACTTTTTGAAAATTGATTTCGTCGTTGTGTTTTAGAGAAGAGTAAATTACGATTCGAGTCGCATTTTTTTTACTAACCATAGTTATACAAAGTTCTCGTGGCTAGATTATTTTAACACTTTTTAACACTTCAGCAGAAGTAATTTCGAAATTATCATCAATTACTGTAAATGTAAACAAAAGTTAAATATTTAAAGATGAACGTTTTTAAATATGAATTCGACATATATGGCTATGTGTGACAAAAAATTTAGATTCTTTAGCAGAGTAAGTATATTTACATATCAACCAATTTTGGCATTATAGCTCCTGTACCGTAAAATATTTGTTGGAAAATATATACGCAAAATTAAAACGAAAGTTGTCCGGAACTTGAGCATGAAATACGTTACTCTGATAAATTCAACATTTATACGTATTTGTGACGATAGTTTTGTTGTGCTGAACCCATTTTACGAGTTGATACTCCTGAGAAAACGTTACGTTTAATCTTTAATCAGCTTAGCTTGTGTGACAGAAACAAAGTTTCTTTTTTCTGCGCATACAGGGCGGAACGATAAATTTATTGCCCTAAAAAAGATGACATGATTGCATTTCCGTTTGATAAAAACCGGTTTTCTTTTTTCTTGCAGACCATCCACTAGTTGACTAGTTGTGTACAAATCCTAAGAGCGATAGGAGCCTTCTATCATGTCCGAAAGTGACATAATGTTCAACGATTGAGATCGGAGATGTGCCGCTGTACAACTCATGTTCTCTACCGATCCGAGTTATAACAACAGGACCATTGCCAGCACCCTCAAAATGCAAATCCGGACGGTTCAACTCTTGAGGGCATAACTCAATGAAGTTTCCGGCCACGGTTATGGCCTTTGGTGTGTTTGTCAAGTGAGGGCTACATCATGCTACCTCACATCTTTCGAAGTCGGCTTCAAAATCAACACTAAAGTGTACCTGGATGTGCTGAAGAATGTGGTGATCCCCTGAAGCAATCAGTTGACCTCTGACAGACCCTGAGTGTGACAGTAGGACTCGGCGCCGGCCCACAAGTCCAAGGAGACCCAGGCTTGACTTCAGAATGAATGCTATAACTTTGTAACCTTCTTTCACTGGGCTCCCTCCTCCCCTTAACTTAAAGCTGCTAGACTACTTCGTTTCATCATACGGCGAGAACATCACCAACATGACCTCCTACAACACCAAAGCTAGCCTGAACGCCGCCATTCGCCGAGCTCCCACCGGCGCTTGTGGTAAAGGCATGCTCCCAGTTCTGGACCCGTATCTAAGCGGTGATTGAGACTGAAGGCGGCTATATTGAATAGATGTCAGCTCTACTACATAATCGAATTACCTGAAAATTAAGTTGTAATGTTGTTTTCTTTATGGAGACACCTTTATCCTTCCACCCCGTATTGTCATTCGAGCCGATCAAAACGTCATCTCAACAAAAGCTAATAAAACAGTATAAAACTTTTTTTCAACCCTAACTCCAACATTAACCTATCTTAACCAAAAGATTGATTTTCTGTTTATATTTGTTTTAGATTTAAGTGTTCCCATATTTAAAATTCTTTTTGCAGTCTAAATAGTATAACGTTTGGTGAAGACCTGACCTCCCTCGGTTAAGATTAAACACGCAGAAGATCGCATTGTACACACAGGTACAAGTCTAGTCCTAGCTGGTTCGGCTCGAACATCCACAAAGGTCCTGCAGGGTTGATATGACGTTGGACGCAGCAGTTGATGATATCTCCATCCTCTTTCTTGTGCTGAAAGAAAAAAATCATTCAACTTGGTTGTTTCTTTTCATTAAGTTCACCTTAAGTATTAGCAACAATAAACAACGTTGACTCTGGTTGTAGTTTTCGTCTCAAATTAATTATTTACAAAAGAGAGAAATAAAATAAGTATGTACAGTTTTTCACAGGAGAATAAAAAATTAAAGAAATAATATGTTGATTGCAAGTTTCTTTTTTTTTTGGTAGTTACGGTAGTCGATGAATGGGGCCTCAGTCTGGTTTTCAGCAACTGATTTTTTTGCGTTTGATCGGTCAAAGAACGAGTGCTTCTTGAACGGCGGGATATGGAGGCGGTGGACAGTTTCCCCGAGTGCAAACTGATGTTTCTTGCTCTGCACCGGTTTATGTATATCGAGTTGGTGTGTTTCGAAACATTCCTAGGGATTTCTAGCTTCCTTATTTCGTTTTGATTAGATAATCAGCTACCTTTCCTCCACATCCAAATCAGGTAATTTTCCATAGAACGAGGGTTTTCATTGACAATAGTCTCACGCATCGAGAAGCGCGGTCTTGATCCCCCGGGTCAAAACTGTGGCCTAAACAATCCGCTAGATATAATCACCTTCACGGTTTATTGTTTCATAATTCGACTTTGTTTTCTCCGTTACAAGAAAAATGTATTTCACACCGGCAACCACGCTATCTCCTTTTTCACTGGCAGGGTTATCTGCTGGTTTCCAGCACCTGCCACCCAGTAATATAAAAAGGCTCTAATTGCTTTCTCGCTGTCCCCCCTTTGGGGGCAATTTTCAACCATAGCTCCTCCTTCCGGGGTAATCTCTTTCAATGTAGCTGGTTAGGTCACACTTTACTCGTCTTGTAATGTTTCTTAAATTATTCACTTACTTTTACGTGTACAAAAAAGGTAGACTAAGATATTCGTTGGAGTTAAGTATTAACTTTAATTTATCACGTGAGAGAAATACTAGTATTTTCTTAACTAAGTAGTTAATGTTTTATTAAGGATAAATAGATAGACATAACGAACCAAAATTTTAGGGGTATTTCGCACTTGCCGATTATCAAAGTTTTCCTTGCAGTTGTCATATCATTATTGGTGATCCGTCTCGCGCAAATCTCATAGGCAAACTAATCTTAATCCCCTTCTTCTCTGCTAACCTCGATAACTGTGGTGCCATGCTATGTCGACTAACGTTTCTTTGTTTTTATTCTACTTTGACCTGTTAAATCTTGTCTAAACTTACACATCTTTTCTTGTTCATCTTACGTAGAAATTAGCTTATTTGCCAAACTTCGTGTCATTTCGACTTGCACAACCTTTGTTATAATTAACATTAGCTGATATAATCGCTATACGACTCAGGATCGTTCATTATGTAACAGCCTGTCTTTTTATATTTCTTTCGCGGCTTTCAAACCGTAAACTACTTCAACAAGTTTTGTGTGTTTGTTTGTTTGTTTGTTTTGTAAATTGAAGTTGGAAACATTCGGGGCGATAGTGGTCAACTCTTATACTAAGTACCTGTATTAGTATATGGATTCCTTTTGTATGTATTCAACAAATGAAGTCTTTCATACACATGCAAACATGGACGCTGAATAAATAACAAATAAATAGGTGGGTGTATATTTATTGTTATGTCACTTGTTTTACTTTCTTTTTTCATATATAATTTCCAAATAATACTGATAGAAACATTGATATCGTCCATCCTTGTTTTATATCGATTTGTATTTACGAGTACAAACAATACCTCCACCAGTCATCGTCTGAAAAAAAAAGAGAGAAAGTGGTTTTATTTATTGGAAGTCCATACAATTAGTCATAAATCAATAACAGAGCTGGACTGCTGTTGGTCTTCCATTGACTATTCTTAACAAGACGCATGCATAATGGAAACAACATTTTAACGTTTTTAATCATGAATTTAAGTTTTCCCTTCATGATTGCGTTATATATATATATGTGTGTGTGTGTGTGTGTGTGTGTGTGTGTGTGTGTGTGTGTGTGTGTGTGTGTGTGTGTGTGTGTGTGTGTGTGTGTGTGTGTGTGTGTGTGTGTGTGTGTGGTCGCGAATAGGCTCTTATATGGTTGACTACTTTAAAAAACTGATTACATATAATGATAGATGATGTATCGAGACACAGGAATGGGTATGTTTGATCCTGCAGAACGGTGGTTCATTAAAATTGTGGGGTCTGCATACGCGCCTGGTTCACAAAGTATGGAAATAAAAAATTTTAAATTTAAAAAAAAAAACGTTTACAAGTGTTTTTTATATAGATGTACATAAGAATACTTTGATAAGTATGTTTTAACTTAAATAGAGATGGTATAATAAAATTGTGAGGTATGCGTTCGCGCCTGGCCTCTATAGAATGGAAATAGACACAAACTTTAATAAAGACTTTTCATATCTATCTGCGTAAGTATACTTTGATAATTATGTTTCATTTTGAAGAAATATGGTATAATAAAATTATGGAGTGTTCGTTCGCGCCTGACCTCCATAGAATGGAAATATGTCACAAAGTTTAACAAGGTTTTTTAATATAGATCCACAGAATATTGTGATAAGTGTTTCAGTGTGAACAGATATGGTATAATAAATTATGGGGTTTATCTATTTTATTTTTACTTTCATCATATTTTGCTTTGGTTTTGATACCCCCAAATTTGAAGCTATCTCTCTACAACCCTCCTTTTCATAACCTATCATACTTTCATAAATCAGAGTCCATTTTCTGTAGGCTGTTTTTGAACCCAGTCAACAACGAGTACTTATATATATATATATATATTAGAAAAGTTGCCTTTTTAATTAAAAAATTATGTTTCTTTCATCATTTGCTATCTTTCTCATTTTCTTTTTATTTTATATTTCTGCTTTTATTTCATTTTTTTTCTTCCTCTCCTCTCTCGTAGCCACAAGACTTTTGTCTCGTCAGCACTCGCAAAAAGAAATTACTAGTATCATTACCAAATCACTCAACCTATATAATTTTGTCCCTCCCTCCCCACCTTGTCCATAAAATTCATTGTTTTCCCTAATGACACCAAAGCAACATTGCTTTGAATCTGCGGCATAATTTCCGTTATAATAAGAATAGTTACGTGTGAAATTTGTGCATGTGTCATTTTCAGATTTGTCCAAAGGGTTATATTTTTTTCAGTCTGTCACGTTAAAATGTGGCAGACCATTTGTAAATGTATCCACGATCTGTCCGCTTAAATTCGTAATTTGTTATTACTTACCATAACCATCAGGTCTCCTTCTCTTTTGCGACAATTCATCGACGTGAACCCTTCACCTTTCATTGTTTCGACTAAAGCGTCACCATCAATTGTCACAACGGTCTAAAAGAGAAGAAACAGAAAAAAAAAAGAAGCAAATCAAACATCGAAAAATGTTAAAATAAAGACAGTTGCGATATTCGCCCGATAAAGAGCGCAAAACCAACGACTAGGTGGGCTATTACGGAGGGAGTCAAATTTAAAAATGGAGAGATACTATAGAGTGATAACAAGGGCTAGGACAACAGCATATTCTTTTCATTGTTTTGACTCGTGAGTGTGTATCCGTTGATATCTTCTGTGCTTTTATATAGAGTGATGTGCTTCTCGGTTGATTAACTGTGTCTAACTGTGTCGGATATATACTCAAAACAATGAAAAGAATATGCTGTTGCTGTAAGCTCTAATGATAACAAAGCTTTTTTTTTTCACAAGGTGGTCACCACTTATCAAGTCCCGGAAGCCACTCAGGGATAAGGGTTATTGTAAGTACAGTACGTTAGTGTGGAAATTTAAAGTGTCTACTTAAGGGGGCGGTTCATCAGGAATTTGTTTGCGTTGGACTTTAAGACATCCAAGTTGTAGTCAGGAGGGAAGCAGGCAGACGGAACAGAGTTCCACAGGCGCGCAGTTCTAAGAAAGAAGCTTACAAGAATAATAAACGGATTCCGGGTAGAACTATAAATGTGCGATATTTTATATTTGTTGTGTGAGAAGTGTTGTGGTTTAATGTTGAAAGAAGAACGAGAAGGCTTGGAAAAAGTGAAATGAAACATGTATTAACAGAAAATACAGAAAGGTATATTGGTTAAGTGGGACTCCGCTTGACTGGAAGGACAAAGTAAGGTTACGACCCACTCCCACCGAGTCTCAGGTTCAGACTACTCGATAGTAGAAACTGGTTACCGGAAGTGACATCAGGAATAGTCTATCGTCAGAATCTGTAGTATGGCGGGATCTCCCGTCACTCAGGTCAAGCAACTGACCTCTAACTTCTTCAGAACTGTGGCTCGTGATGTCAAGTCTACCGGGAGATCTCCACATGAATTCTCAACGCCTCTGTGTTGAATTCTGCTGAAAAGCAAAAAGCTTTGCATGCCGGAAAGGAATACAGATAAAACTAGGGTTTCTGACTACTAAAAGTTAATTCCACAAAAGTTACACGTCTTTTTTACATATGTACATTGTTTAGTCAACAAATCATTTTAAGGTTCACAAATCTCTTTCTTCTGCTCACTAGATGGCTGATCAGGATGGCGGAGTGGGGTTCGTCAGGCGGTTAGGAGGTGTTTCTTCTCGAGATTCGGCGCAAAATCTGTCTGTTTCAAGCGGGTATTGGCTTTTTATTGAAAAGTCACAGGGTGGGTCGGACATCCACCCAACCAATCAGCGATACGTTTCCCGGGGAATTCCAGCACTACGACCCGAATTTTGCAATGAAATTATTTTCACACGACCTGAAGAGGTCAAGCCCCGTCATTCAGAAAGCCCTCCTCTGAAACAGGTGTCCTCGAGGCCACGATAGGTCTGGCTTCACCTCCATATTGCTCTGACATTTCCGGTCTCTTCATTCTCAAACAACAAAACACATGTCTGGTTTTAACAATAAAAATATATCTGTTTTATTTCAACTATTTTTGATACCCGCCGTTGTCCGGGATTCAATTAGACAATCTTAACATATTTGCCCGGTCTTCCGCAGGTCCCAGGGGGGTATCAAACTCCCCAATGGGGGGAAAATCACTCCCTCGAGACGACCATGTTACAGTAGGGGCTCCACCCCAACATGGAAGAAAAGATATTTAGTTTATTTGTTTTTGGGTGTATTTATTCTATTAACTTTCGGTGCAAGGTAGATCATGTACATTACTATAAACCCGTCATAAGGTGGGTATTCCAACTATTAAAAACTAAATCACCGACACTTTCTAATTCTATTCATTCATAGTAACAATGTATCAACTAGGTTTTGCTAATTGCAGACCGTGTAAAAATTAATCACTAAGAGCATGTTAGAGAATGTTTACTAGGTGCCTTCGATAAGCTTCCAGGCATTTTCTGTATTTAAAATTGTCGTGGAATTCAGTATTTTATTGCTATACATCTTATGAGATGATTGGCCAATTTTTATGATTTCATGGTTCAAATGGACAGCT
>NC_136482.1:156805137-156810137 GCF_053919585.1 Euprymna scolopes | reverse complement strand
ACAAGGAAAATAACAATATTATCAAGAAGAATGGTCTCCGTTCTGGGTCGAGATATAATAGAAGCCCCATGTAAAAGTGCCTATGTATGTAAATGTGAATCAAGGGTTCCGCGATTCATAGCCCTCTCCTGGGTTGTCTCTGCCAGATTCTAGTGGCAAGAAGTCCGGACGATTGGAGACAATGCCAAGATAAACAGAGAGCACATACAGCACCTGGTATTTCCAAGTGGTCACCCATTTTAGTACTGGCCATGCTCAACGGTGCTTAACTCGTGTGATCTAACAAGAACCGGTGTGTTTGGTGTGATTACGCCGTTTTCTAGAAGAATAAGAACAAGATAAACAAGAGGAATAACGATAACAAGAAAGACGGTAAGACAGACAAAGAAAACGAATACAAAAAAAAAGAACAAGAACACCAATAACAAGAACTAAAAAGAACATGTACAACCAGAAGACATAAAAACAACAACTACATCAACTGCAACAACAACAAAAAACAATCAACTAATATTTAACACATGGTAAATAAAATCTACTTGCTTGCGTTTAAATTAAGTGAAGAAACGAACAGACAAATTAAAACGTACTGTCGATTATTTAACACTTCAAATTCTTTGGGTGGATTTGTTGGCGAGTAATAAATTAAAAAAAATAAAAATAAAATAAATAAAAAAGACCACGCCGACATTCAGTGAAATGCAATGAAATTTATGGGACGGTGTCACTAAGTACATATAAAAGTTACTTTAAGAAATCAGAGAGTATAATGCGAGATGAAAGAAAGGCAAGACGAGGGTATGCAAGCAATGACTCGAAATTTGTAATATCATCAGTTAGCCATTGTAAAAAAAATATAGCTGATCAATAAATATCGCTTCAACTACACAGATGAATATCTATCCAGGAGGTTGCCTTTAGTTTCGGTCCTGTGGAAGGATTTCCAAGTTTTATTAATTATTAATTTACATTAGTAATTAATTAATAATATTAATTATTAATTAGCATAGATGTGTGTAAATATGTACATCGAGAATCCCAAGTCATCTTCACGAGCAATTTGATGCCTCTACTTGTTTATAGTAGTAGTAATGGTGGTGGTGGTAGCAGCAGCAGCAGTAGGAGGAGGAGGAGGAGGAGGAGGAGGGGAGTAGGAGGAGTAATATGTTAAATATGACACACTATGACGCACTCAACACCGCAAGGGATCTTCATGTAATGTTTATTGCATTCTGTTCAATACTTTTAGGGTTTGTAAGCGTTTATTGTTTTTAGTAGTAGTAGTAGTAGTAGTAGTAGTAGTAGTAGCAGCAGCAGCATGCGTACGAGTAGAATGCTAAATTCACTATAAAATACCACTACAAGGGTTCTTCATGCAAAATTTGACGGAGTTTTGACCAATAGTTTGGGAGCTTAAAAATGTGTATTTCTTTTAGGAGTATTAATAGTTACAGTCATGGGCTCTTGTCATTTACAGGGAGGACTCGGCCGAATTTGTGCAATGACGTTGAGTATTTTTAATCCTATACCTGATGAACAGACATATAAAAAAAAATGTTAAATTATAATATACATGAGATTTTTCTTAAAACAATGTGTTCAAAATGGAAGAGGTCGTTAGAATAGGATTTCATAAAGTTGTTGGTGAAATACCAGTCTTGGCCAGGAGTTTTATAACTCACGAAAAAGGCACTGTAGGTTTTTAACATCGTTTAATTGATTTTCTATTTTCCAATTCATACTGACCGTGACAGCTCGTCCATCCAATGTGGCCGAAGTAAATTCTTTCCCAATTGTGAATGATACCTCGCGTTCCCCGAGATCAGTAATTGTTTTGATCGACCAATTGTCGCCATCTTGTTTAATTTCATTTTTCAAGTTGGAAACAAAATGTTTGTTGGCAATTGCACGGTTCTCATCAGTAACACCTAGAGAAGAAAAAACAATGTATATATATATATATAGAGAGAGAGAGAGAGAGAGAGAGTGAGATAGAAAAATATAGAGATGCACAAAGAAACACACACACATATGTATTTTTAAAATATAATTATCCACTGACACGTGTTTCGTCGTCTACGACTCATCAGATGGCTGAATCTCGATAAATCCAGCCACTCTGATGAGTCGTAGACGACGAAACACGTATCAGTGGAAAATTGTATTTAAAAAAATAAGACATAGTCCGCCCCTAAGGGAAAATTATTCCTAACTCGCATTTAAGAAAAAAATGCACTTTCGTATCATTCATTTTAAATAAAAGTATTGCAAAAACAAAAAATAATAACATGTATATATATACATATATATATATATATATATATATATATATATATATATATATATATATATAAGACACCGCCAAAAATGGCCGAAAAATCAAGTTGTTGTTTTTTAAAACGAAATTACATTTATTAAAATCCATTATTTCTAAGTAACTTTTTTTCCAGAAAGATAAAACCCTGAATTTTATCATATAGAAAGCAGAATAATGTAAAACTTTTTCTACTATTTTTAATTAAATTTTAAACGTTAAATTTTCCCCAAAAGTTAACAATTGGCGTTTTTTGTTTTGCAAAAAAAACGTATATAAATAGTTAAAAAAAAAAAAGAAAAGAAAAAAAAAAGGTTTTTGAACGAATTAATTTGTTTATTTCTTGTCTAACTAAGATTTAGGGTGATTTTCTATGAGAATATGAAAAAATATTATAATATAAGTACCTGGATTTCAAATAATTCCACTTATTCATATAGGTAACCAGTTACTTCGCGTCGATTTGATTACAATGTTTACATTTGTGCTTGATAAAAAACAAACTACAGAAGATCAAACGAGCCAAAAAAACTTATTTTTCAGTGACGAAAATTTCAATGTATTATTAACGCTGAGGCTGGCCAGTACCAGATGGGTGACCATTTGTATGAGTTTGGTTTTTAATGTGTATGTGTATGGGAGCCAGGCTCTCCAAAATGAGTGGGGGGGGCAATTTAAAGCAGAACAAAAAAATTTATTTCAGCGCGTTTGGTCCACCGTAGTCGAAAGGCGGCAAAAGTTTTCAAACGGGATCGAAAAAATGATGATATTTTTAACACAAAGGGCACAATATTTATCGATTTTTTTTTTTGTATCGATTCTTCAAAGCATGCCCTGTTTAATAATGGTCATGCATTATTCGGGTCGCTAAAAAAAAATTGTTAATTTATTTATCAAAGATTTTAAAATGTTTTTTTTTTTCGTATAAATATTAAAAACAAATTTTTTTGTTTTGCTTAACTTAAATTAATTATTTTACTTAACATATTCACCGAATTTCACATTTCAAAATCTCAAAAGCGGAATAATTTAATATAATCGAAGTTCTGATATTCAGACGTCAAAATAAGGTATGCAAACAAGTGTTTTTTTTTTTATCTATAATCCTGTCCCTTACAACAACACAATATGTTTTGTTCAGTTTCAGATGATTATTTTAAGCATATTTGGAACCCCCTCAAAACAAGGGGGGTTGTAAGCAAAAATATATATATATAAATATCGTTTATGAAAAATAAATACACTGTTATAAAGTTCATTCTTCTCTTAATAATCGCTGAAAATTTCGTATTGATTGGATAATTACCTTATTTTTGGTAGATTTTTAAAAAGACGGTCCGTCAAAAAGTACTTACCTGCCCCCCCCCCCAGTTTTGTGCCTAATATATATATATATATATATATATATATATATATATATACTGACGTTGCCAGGGATTAAATGATGATCAGCGAATGTTTTTTACTGTCATCGAAATTAGTGAAATCGACCATTTTTCATTCAAATCAATTAATTGCCTGCTCTAGTTGGGGACCCACCGCGGTGCATCGGGAGGAAGTCTAACATGCCCCCCCCCGCTGTGACTTAGTTCGCAATACATTGTAGTTTACATTCCATGATAGAGAACTTAGTGTTGATTTTATAAAATTATTTTTATATAATGGCTTCAATTAAAGTTTAAAATGCAATGGTCAGGTATCATGGTCTAATTGTGATCTAAGTAGAAACATTCATTTCGAACGCATCCCTGTCATATCAAAGAACCTATTTCTTTATTTTATATGCCGAGCCTTTCTACTTGTGCGGTGAACATGGTTCGAATTAAAGTTTAAAATGCAAAAGACAGCTAACATGGTTCAGTTGTGCTCTAAACAGGAACATTCATTTTGAACGCGCCCTGTCATATCAAAGAACCTACTGTAGATTTTATATGCTGGGGTTTTCTCATTGTGCCGTAATAAAACTTATCAAATTCACTTGTGATGTAAGGCTCTATAATGGTGTTAATTTTAGTTAAAAACGCCTGTTTCTTCTTCCATCGATTTTTTTCAATTATTGATTATTGATACTCATCGAAGACATTCCGATATAAAACCTATATATATAAAATATATTTGTGTGAAATTTCAAAAAAAAAAAAAAACATCGCGAAGTCGTTTTGGAATCCATAAGGAAAGAAGTCACAGAAAAAGTTCCTTTAATATAATAGATAGATAGATAGATAGATAGATAGATAGATAGATAGATAGATAAAAAGAAACGATACCTAAGCAGCTATATAAAAATTCAGCTATATACAAATCAATTAAACAGAAATGAAAGTTTTATTGATGCCTTTTTGATTCAATATTTCTAGTTGGCTGACCAGTATCTGATGTCATGTACCGTGAGAAATAGGAAATCGCCATAACTAAAAACTTTCGATAGGTATATATACACATCCGAACATTTACACATATGTATATATCTACGAATGCATATATGCATATATCTACATATACACACACACATATATATATTTATATATATATATATATATATATGTGCATACACACATATATATATATGCACAGACACACACACACACACACACACATATATATATATATATATATATATATATATATATATATATATATATAAGTTATTTATTTGCTTCCCCCACGAAAGCAAATTAGGCACAAG